>NW_004798798.1:28135-29255 GCF_000002075.1 Aplysia californica | reverse complement strand
GTGTGTGTGTGTTACTCTCTGGTAACAACTCTAATCTTCGGCACTGATATGACCTTATTGTGTTGCAAGTGCCGTATGACTCTTACTAAAACTTATAAAACCATCTCATCCACAACGGATGGAAGTCTTGGATGGACAGCTTGGACTTCATTCCAGAGGAGACGACCACAAAGTAACCCTGGTCGAACAGCACGTCACTGTAGAAGCACCTCGTGTGTACATGTACTAGTTACTTTACAAGTGGTCTGATGACGTTCCCGTTGAGGAGCCCTCAGGTGTAAAAATGGTGAAACGGGAGATCTATAGGTTCAACGCTCCTATCAACACTATTTCTATTAGATTATTTAAGAGAAGAGGCGGGACCTCCGAGTTTAAAATCCATCCCCGAAAGGACTGAGCCGATGGGAAATTCATGTAAAGTGTCTTTCCCAAGGACACACCGTCGGACCGAGCTGAGACTCGAACCCTCGAACACGCAATCTCACGATTACGGATCGGGTAGCCTAACGGCACTTGGAGTCCATGGAATAAACGGACTTACTACTCACGAACTGAGAATCGTGAGGGTATCAAGTTTGAACGCTTGTTGACTCATAACTGTATATCTGTTCAACCTTTGGAAGATTATTGTTGTTAGATTGCCCTTTCAACAACGTAATAACAATGAACTGCCAAGCAAACAAATATAAAATGATTAGTCCTCAAGGTTTTTAAAATTGACACACTCACAGTTTTCTGTTTGTGCCTATTCCCGTTTTCTCCGTGGACTCCTGTTTGTTTTCGGAGAAAACATTGTAATGTTATCAGCGCAAGCTGTTTGTTAGCTTTCTTGCCCGTCAGCCTGATCTTTTTTGCCCACATTAACGTTCTTTGATCTATTACTTGCATGCAGGCATGTCAGTGGCGACTGTGGTGCAGTGGTTAGGCTACCGGACCCGAAATCGTGAGGTTGTGGGTTCGGGGTTCGAGCCTCAGCTCGGTCCGTCGTTGAGTTCTTGGGAAGCTATTTTACTCACAAATTTCCCTTTTGGCTCGGCCCTTTCGGAGATGAAAGTTAAAATCGGAGGTCCTGTGTCTTAAATACATGTACAGCTATACGAAATTACATTCTATTTATAAT
>NW_004798798.1:25190-26331 GCF_000002075.1 Aplysia californica | reverse complement strand
CCCAGGGCAGTGCTACTGACTGAATTGTCTTTAGGCCATTCCCAAAGGGGGGGATATCAGCATGTAGAATTGTACATTTTTGATGGTTTATCAATGCCATGCTCATGCATACTCTCCCGAAACGACATATGGGGAACTGCTGCTTTTTCTTTCCGTGTATGGTTGGCGGGTGCTCTAGTGCGGTTACCCGTTCTTTCCTATTAAGCATCTATCGTCTTTATCTCCCCTCCTTCTTTTTTTATGTTTGTTACTCTCTTGTAACCCCTTTAATCTTCTGGCGCTCATATGACCTTATGCAGTTGCGAGCGTCGTAAAACCTCTACTAAAACTAACTTTTTCTTTCCTCATCCTAACTATCGTCATTATTCCTCTACTTCTTTTGTATATATTTGTCACTCTCTTGTCAACTTCTATTTCCTGTGTGCCTTGATAATAGAAGCAAACTTTGTGTTGTTGAGGCTAGAGACGTGAGCAGAGTAAGCCTGATTTCCCGTTTGGACTTCTCTGTTGACATCCCCCTTTTGGCGCTCATATGACCTTAAGCAGTTGCGAGCGCCGTAAAACCTTACTATAACAAAACAACTTCCCTCTTTTTTTATGTTTGTTACTCTCTTGTAACACTTCTATTCTCCAGCCCTAATATGACGTTATTGTGTTGCAAGTGCCGTGAAACTCTTACTAAAATAGAAGACGTGGTGCGTTTGTTGTCTTTTTAAAATTAATTCTTTTTGGTTTATCCTGCTTTTTTGTGGACGTAATGGGCGGTTGGTAGGTGGTTGAAGGACACCTCTATAGACCACTTGTAATTAGATATATCCTTAATTTTTCTTTTATCTTGCTTTTTTAAAAACTTGCTCTTAATGGGTTGTTGGTGAGTGGTTGGAGGGCACCACGAGTAGGTCATTCATAATAATGTAAAAATAATATGTACCTTGTTAAATTTGTGTGTGTGGTCTATCTTGCTTTTTGCCCCCGGCTGTAATGGCCCTATCCTGTCTAAGAGCGTCTCCCTACTTAATCTGGGCGCCCTAGTGTGGTCTGCTATTTCTGTTTCTAGAATTATCTCCCTCTCTTTTCCACTCTCATCCCTCCCCCCCCTTTTTTAACCTATTATGTAGTACTGTATACATTTATGAGGACC
>NW_004798798.1:19978-21538 GCF_000002075.1 Aplysia californica | reverse complement strand
AGAGAGAGAGAGAGAGAGAGGGGAGGGGTTTATATTCTTAATGCAGGCAGAATGTTTGTCCATGTTTTCTTGCACGTTCAATGATAAGACAATGTTTACCACCAACGAACACACGAATAGAACACGAGATGTCGTCATGTTCAGGTTCCCTCCTCCCCTCACGTCACCTCATCCTTTCTTGCAGCGGTAGTTAGTTTATCGAGTATTTTCCTCGCTACCCGGATTCGAACCCGGGACCTATTAAATGAGATGCGAACACCGCAACCCCTCGACCACGAGAGCCCCCGTGTATCTGGTTGGTGGGTGTTCTTGTGTGTTTTTCTCCTTCTTTCCTCTATCAAACATTTCTCGTTTTCATTACTCTGTTGTTTTTTTCTTGAACGCTAACTGCTAAACCCTAAAACTTAAACTGTAACCCGTAACCCTTTCCTTAACCCTAAACCCTAAATCTAACCCCTAACCTCTAATCCTTAACCCTAACTCTGAACTCTGGACCCTAAATCGTTGAACCATAAGCTCAATCCTAAACTCAACCCGAACCCATAACGCATAACTTCTATCCCCTAATCCCAAACCCCTTTAACCCATAACTAACCCATAACCCCTAATCCTAAACCTAAACCCCAAACCCTGAACCTTAAATCATAACCTCTATCACTTAACCCCGACCCCTTGAACCCGTAACCTAATCCCTGACCCTAAAACTCCGTCTTTCTGTGTGGACAAATTCCGCCCAGTATTCGGACAGGTAATTTTGATCTTGAAGTTGAAGTGATCGCAATTTCTCTTTTTTTAAAGGCGCCCTTCGAATGCTACTCTAGTCTTCAAAATGGTATATATATAGGTATGACACCATGCCTTGCAACGCGGTAAAGTTGTCCAATAGTAATTTTCTGTGTAAAATGTCCTTCGAATGCTACGGTCGTCTACAATATATATAGCATAGATTATAAACCCCTTGCAACACCTTAACCCTATCCGTACGCCCTGGGGTCATTTTGCACCCCCGGGGTTGTATTCTTCACATGTTAGAATACTTCTAGTGCGAAGATCTCTTTGAAACTTTCAGTATTTCTTTAAAAAATCATTTTGACAGACTGCTATGCAGAGCGTACTGATCGGATTAACGAGTAAATTTTTTTTTGGAAAGTGGTGGAACAGAATTCCCCACGTGTATGGATACGATAGTAAAATACGTCGTACGGATAGGGTTAAAGATGTTTAATAGGGGGACTTTCGTTGTTCAACGTCCATCTCCGGATGGTCAGACTGGAGCCAAACGGGGAATTTCGTGTGAATCGGCTTTCCCATGGACATAGCAGGTCCCCTCGTCTACCCTTTGAACTGTTTTCCTGACCACGTGACTCATCCACTGAGAGGTTTCCACAAAAGGCTGGTGGCCAAACCCACGGTCTCTGGCCAAACCCCTAAGTAGCGGAATTTATAGGCCGGCCATCTTTATAGTAAAGTTGTTGCTTTGTGTACGGAAACCTTTTCGGCTTAAAAACTCATTAGGTCCTATATACTGTGGCCTTTGAACTTCCTTGAGGACAGCCCTCC
>NW_004798798.1:18591-19655 GCF_000002075.1 Aplysia californica | reverse complement strand
ATACCCACTAACCCCCCCCCACACACACACACACACATACAAACGCTCACCGTTTTTTTTCTCCTGCATCGCTATTTGGTGGTCACGAAAATAGGGTATCCGCTGCGGAAAAAAACCCCTCCGAGACATAGAGTCAGCTCTGGCACACGCCAAACTCTATGTTCAAATCATAGATTTATTGCATTATTATATTATCCTAGACCGTACATTCTGACATATTTCTAGTTTACTTTGAAGTGCGCCATTTTTTACTCATTTTGGGCCTGATAACGGTCAGAATAAAAAATAAAAAAAGAGCAATAGAACTTTAGTGAGACTGGTGTTTCGCCTTTCGTTTTAGCCAAGGACTACTATACTGAGTATAGTAGTCCTTGGTTTTAGCGTAATATGCAGCCCATGGTCTGCACGCTTTGCACGGAAGTTTTTTTGTTTTTTGTTTGTTTCTAAAATACTTTTTATACGGTGCAATTTCGAAGAGCAGCGGCCACGACTGTGATCGGTCAACCAGTACATCTCTATGGTTCTGATATAATTATCCTAGTTAATAAGAGCGTAAAATTAACCGTGGTGCATCCTCTCTACCGATGTATGTGGTGTCGTAGTAAAGCTCTTCGCCGTTCCACGTGGGAGAATTGAGTTCCATTTCAGTCAAAGGAAAATATGTATTTCAAGATTTAATATCATTCTTCCTACGTAGGTGTTGTTATATCCTTCTCAGTTCAGTGGGTGGTGCGCGGGTGCTCTGGTGTGGTTTGCTCCTCCTTTCTTATCAAACATTTATCGTCCTTATCTCTCCCCCATTCTTTTTTGTGTTTGTTTTTCTCTTGTAACACACTAATTTGTTGGCACATATATGGCCTTATTGTGTTGCAAGTGCCGTAAAACACTTACTAAAACTAAAACGTCTAAGTTCAACGTCGAAGCAGCCCGCTTCCTAAATAATCTTAAGTGTGTCGTCGGGGGTGGATAACATCTTATCTCTATAGTTGCGATTTATGATCAACTGTGGTGTGTCCTTTCTGCCCCCCCTTCCGATGTGCACGTACACACACACACACACACAC
>NW_004798798.1:16404-17581 GCF_000002075.1 Aplysia californica | reverse complement strand
TGTGTGTGTGTGTGTGTGTGTGTGTGTGTGTGTGTGTGTGTGTGTGTGTGTACGTTTTGAAACACCAGATCAATGTATCTTATGTAATATGATATGATTCCTTCTAGTGAAACCTCTAATCTTCTGCAATCATACGACCTAATTGTGTTACGACTGCCGTAAAACTCTTGCTAAAACGAACAGAACCATTCTTATATCTGCACTTTGTGTGATTGGAAACAAAATACGCGAACCTGCAGGCGTCGGTGGTGTAGCTGTTAAACGCTTCGCCATCACACGAAGAAGCCTTATTATGTCTGATTCTCTTGCTTGAAGTTTTTTTGGTTTTTTTGGAAGTCGAGTATCGTGGTCTTTCTTCTTAGATACAGTATCCCTCTCAGCACGAGTTGGTCCAGGCAGGCATGGCCAAAGCCCGCCTCCTAAATGATGTTTTTCCCATTTTTATTCCCTGCCCATTTATATGAGATTGACGCCATCTGATTAGTAGAAAAAAGTGCGTATGATAGTGCCCACTAGTGTATTACGTGCATACTTAGTATAACAAGTAACTGTAATAGCAGATAGAGATTCCAGGATTATAGATGTAAGTCATTGATCTGAGAGCGGTGATGATTTTAGATATAATGGTTGTGATGAGTGATGATGTGAGATGGTGTTTAAGTAATGTTAGCGTTAGTCCTATCTTCCTCGCTCCAATGCGTCACGAGGGATGTTAGCTCCCTCTACCCCGTTCCCTACTGGAACCTATACTCCTAAATGATCTAAATTGTATCGATTTTGGGGTTGGGGTTGGGCGTAAAAATACACTTTAAAAGTTCCTTCCAGAGTTTCGATCAATCTACGTCTATTTTTTACGTTTTTCTGGGTAGAGGTGTACACTAGCCTGGCTTCCATTCATTAGAGTAGACTCTCTCGTGCATGACGTCACGCCGCCGACCCAAAAGTGGATCCATCATTGAGAGCGGAGACTGTGGATGTGCGGCGCGTAGTTTATCCGCCTCATTTCTTTTTCTTTTCGTGTGTTTGTTACTGGCTTGTAACACGTACCTCTAATCTTCGGTACTTATTACATGACTTACTTTTGTTGCAAGTGCCCTTTGAAAACAAAACAAGAAGAGACAAAATTAAAAATGAAGTCATTAGGGACACCGTGGGAGCAACACCAGTCCTACCACAC
>NW_004798798.1:12489-13729 GCF_000002075.1 Aplysia californica | reverse complement strand
ACAAATTAATTAATAGATAAATGAATAAATAAATGCATAAATAAAATTTTGCTATAGTATTATGTTAGAAGCGCCATAATCAATGACGCCACACGGTCCGCCTGACACGCCCCACAGAGAGGGAAAACCCTATAGATACAATAAGACGTAGCAGGTCAAGGAAGTTCTGAATTGTTTCCGAATTGTAAGAGCTCAAATGAACTTCTACCTACCCATTTAATTTATTCCTTCCTCCACTGACAACTAAAACAAAGGTAAGTCCATCTATATTTCATCTTACGTGGCCCGCTGCTTGTAAAAAAAAAAGAAAAAAAAAAAAGAAAAAAAAAGAAAGAAGGAGAAAATGGGTTAAAAAAAGAGAGAAAAAAAGAACAAGGGACAGCAGTAAGAACAAGGGACAGCAGTAAGAACAAGGGACAGCAGTAAGAACAACAAAAATAAATTGTTACTCGCTGCCTATAAATCAATAGTAGAACAATGTACAGTACCCGCCGTTCGTTCTAAAGCCAGCTCGTGTTTCACAGGTCGATGTGTGTGTGTGTGTGTGTGTTTGTGAGTGTGTGTGTGTGTGTGTGATTGTGTGTGTGTGTGTGTGTGTATGTGTGTGTGTGTGTGTGTGTGTTTGTGTGTGTGTGTGTCTGCTTTCTGGAACAGTCGATATAATTGTGAGCAATTATGCTGTAGCATCAGCGACTTTACATTTTGAATTCAGAAGTTTGAAAAAAAAAAAGAAACCTGCTACAACAACAACAACAGCAACAACAACAACAACAACAATGACAACAACAACACCAATAACAACAACAACAACAACAACAATATCAATAACAACAAACAGCAACAACAGCAGTAGCAGGAGCAACAAATGAAAAGAAGCATTTTATCCAAAGACTGACACCCCCCCCCTGCCCCAAAATATAATTAAATCTATAGATAAATCAATAAATAAATGAATTTAAATAAAAAATACCCCCTCCACAGATGGTGCGGTGGCGGAGCGGTTAATGCGCTCGTGTCAGAAGAAGAAAGTCCGGGTTCGAGCCTCGTTTCGGACACGGATTTTTTTTTCGCCCCCTCCTGCCCACCCAGCAGTAATGTGTATCTGACTTCGAGTTACGGAAGTAAAGGCGTTGTGGAAAGGAACTGGCCACCCTACCACAATATGCCGAAGGCCCAGGAAGTTGTCTCACTAACAAGGCAATCCCTAATGTCCGAATCGGATGCCGGAACAACTTTTTAC
>NW_004798798.1:8763-9940 GCF_000002075.1 Aplysia californica | reverse complement strand
CACACACACACACACACACACACACACACACACACACACACACACTCATGCACTCACTCACTGAGTTGGATATACAGAGAAATTGAAAGCCAGAATGATACAGGAAGAAAGTAAGAGAGAGATCGAGAAAGGTAGATAGACGGACAGACAGACTGATATCCTGTATCGTTCATGCACTTACGTATAAATATTATGGTCGCTTTAAAGGACAAGCGGGCTAACCCAGATTTCGGGGGTTTCCAGAAATTTTGACCTACATCAAAAAATGGGCATTGAATGGCACCTATAGAAGAAGTTTGGTTTCAATGGTATGTATATTTGTTTGGTTATAGAGCAAACTCTCTTTGACTTTCAAAGAAACTGAACAAGAGACAAATACTTTTCCTTCGATTTTCTCAAAACAGCATTTTTCGGGATAGCCCCCTTGTGCTTAAAAGCGACCATATTTATTGTGTGTTTTTGTATGACATTGTAAAACAAATGTCAAATGTCCCGAGGAGATTAATAATAAACTGAAATTCACTCATGTTTATTTTTAGGGAGGTCGGGGGAAAGGGGGGGGGGAGGTTATAGATATACTCTACTCTAAACACGTGGTCACAGCAAGTCTACCATCAATTGGTCATGACCTAGGCTTCCTCAGAACTGAGAAGGCCTAGGTCATGACTGTAGTACTTACTCACTTACTTTCCTTTTCCTTTTTCCTTCCTCTGGTATCCTAAGGGTGTCGAGGGAAGGTGCAGGTTTCGGTCCAGTGCAAAGTTTGTGGCGACAGCAGTAACAGAGAAGATTAATTTTTTCTTTACTTTACTAGCGGTCGAAAATAATAAATATTATATGATGACATAAACCTTCAGTTCATGGTAACATGATGCCATGTTATTACGCTCCCTTAGAATTTACAAATTGAGTTACTAAGACCTTGAGGTCAGAAATAAAATGTTCTGTCTGCTCTATCAAAATCGTAAGAATATTAGGAGTCGTTATCAAGATATTCTAAAAATTGCTTTCGAAAAAGCTTGACAAATTGTGAAACTCAACATCTTTGACGTCAATTCTCTCCAAACTAGGTACTGAGCAGATAGAACTTTGTTATTCTTGGGTAGTGTTTATTGCTTTAATTTATAACGACAAAAAGTCACAACTTCCTTGGGTGGCCCAAGCCGCAAGGGTTCCT
>NW_004798798.1:6011-7102 GCF_000002075.1 Aplysia californica | reverse complement strand
CAACAACAACAACAGCAACAACAGCAACAACAATAACATAAAAACTAAACTACGAAAACAGCTAGACGAAGAATACCACAACAGGAACAGCAAACAGCAGCAACACCGTCTAAACAGAACAGCAACACCAAGAAAAACCACCACAAAACAAGAACAGAGCAAGAACGCAACAACTACTGAACTTTTTGTTCTGCTTCACGTTGTTGGAAAGGGGAAAATGTAAAAACTCTAGCACCCAAATGACCGCAACGAAAACCTCTGTCCGCAGTCTGTGCGAACGACTTCTTTGAACTCTTATCAGATTTTTTTTGGAACAGAAGAAAAAAAGAAGGAATACGACATTTAGAATGAAAAAGAAGAGGGTTTCTGTTTGTCTCTTTTCTCGTTTTTTTTTTTTTTTTAGAAAGAGACGATGGTTTGAACGTGTTGCCATTCTCTTTCTTATTGTTTTTTTTTTCTTTTAGAAAGAGACGATGGTTTCAACGTGTTGCCATTCTCTTTCTTATTGGTTTTTTTTCTTTTAGAAAGATACGATGGATTCAACGTGTTGCCATTCTCTTTCTAATTCGTTTTTTTTTCCTTTTAGAAAGATACCGGTACGAGGGTTTTAGTTTTTCTTATTCTTATTCCTTTTCTTTTTCTATCCAAAGATGTTTATCGCCTTGATAGGCACATTCAGATCACTTCGACGGTAGACTCCATCCACAGGGCAAGGTTTCGCGGGTCAATTTCTTTTTGCTTGACCGATCCGTCGGTCAACAGATGGGCGGCTACATGGAAGGCTGGACACAGAGCAATGTAGACACTGCGAAAAAAAAACAACCAAAAAAAACAACAGAAAAAACAACCTCCCTTAAAAACAACCTCCCCCCCTCCCCCCCAAAAAAAGAAAACCCCTAACAAAAGCCCAACCCGAAAAAAATAATAATAATAAAAAATACCACCACAAAACAACCCGTCCTGTATATTCTAGAGAGGTTATAACGTTGAATATTGTGCTGCGTCCTACATTTGGGGCACCCATCCGTGATGTTATGGTTAGAGGGCGCCAGTAGTGGATCTTACAAACCTCTTTTTCTTTCCAATCTGCT
>NW_004798798.1:0-1601 GCF_000002075.1 Aplysia californica | reverse complement strand
ATATAATACCCTGTTGTGTTAAGTGAGGTCGTAAAACCCACGACTTCATGTCATAGCAAGAAAACATGTTTTTGAAGCCACGTAAGAATAACGTTGGAAGACCATAGATTTGAAAAGGCTTCTGACGTCTATATGTTCTCATTGTGGAAAGCCAGAAACTTTTATTATAATATGTGAGGTATCATGATGAAATCACAGAAACCAGTACTTTTCCCTCAGTTTGGCAATTTTTAAAAAATCGAATTTCCGTTGCTTCTTTTTTTACTTAACACCTTTTTTGGCCATTTAAGAAAATATTTCTGTGTGGATTGTACTCGGAAAGTTTGACTAAAGGCCCACAAAATATAAAAATATGTTCGATTTCCAAGTGCTCTTAAGCTTCGCAAGTCACCAAACTTTGGCTGCCAATTTCTCGTTAATTTTATCTCTAAAAACAAGGCGACCCCCACTTCATTCAATGGCAAACATCTTGACTTCTATTTAAGACAAATGAGTAATATTTAAAAAAATAGAAATTAGGACGAATAAACAAGCTTAAAGATGATACCAATGACTCCATATACCCGAAAATTGACGAGCGCCTGAAACCAACGCGTCGTGACACATATATATAATACTCTGTTTTGTTAAGTGGGGCCCCAAGTCCCACGACGTCTTGTCATAGCGAGAAAACATGTTTTTGAAGCGACGTTAAAACAACGCGAGAATTCCGAAGAAAATGCTTCTGACGTCACTCTGCGATCAAAAAGAAAGGTACAACTTTTGAGTTGCGTAAAAAATCTAGAGAATCTAGTCTTTTGATTTTGAGTCTTTACCCTTTTCCTTTCGCTCGAGAAATACTTTGATATAGACTTTATTATGCTGGGATCACAAGAGTGAGGTCAAAAATTCATGGCGCAACTTATTGCCCAATATTATGTTCTTAACTATCGAACATAGACTCCCCAGCTCTTGCACAATGACTGGCGTCAATTTGTCTTAACATGTAACAGATCATTATTTTTGTACATACCGGATAGCTGTATTCTAGAACATTCCTCAATAAATACTAATTTAAAAAAAACAAGTTGGTGGTTTCTGCAGATTTTAAAAGGTTTACGACTGGGGCAATATCGTTTTTAAAAGCAAGTCTGTCTTTTTTTTCTAATCGTGACACTATCTGTATTGAACGCTTGCTTTGGGAACCTTCAGTGCAAAAAGATGTGTTCACCATAGAATCTAAAAGTCAAGTTCTTGTAACAAGTTTTGCTCATAAAAGGTGTCATTTGTGAACTGTGACGTAGGCCATAATATATGCGTAGGCCTATGCAAAATGTGTGTGAGAAGCAGGAAGTAGCTGTGAACAACTCCAGTTTGTGCGTGACGAAAATTTATAGTATTTTATATACATTTCTCCCGACGAACGGAGACTGGTGTATTGCCCCACTTTTGAGCACTCGTGGTGCGCACGCTTCACAACGAAGTTATAACAGAGCGCAACGGGTGGCGGTCATGGGGTTGGCACGGGCTAAGATATTGTAATCCAAATCTGTATGAAAAAAAAAAAGAACAACAACAGTAACAACAACACAAGTCGTCATCATCATCAACAACAACAACAA
>NW_004798797.1:71341-72103 GCF_000002075.1 Aplysia californica | reverse complement strand
TCTCGAAACTGAAAAAACGAAGGGCGTCATGATCTGGAGAATATTTTAAAGAATCTTTTGGCGAAAACCGCATGTCGATCGATGCAGCCATTAAAAAGCCTTTTGAATAGCAAAATTCGGCCACCACAAATAGATAATAGAAAACTAAGATAACTTGAGTTACGACGTTGTAGCAGAACATTGACCATATTATTACGACCTCTTTGCACTGAGAACGCACGAAGAGTTCTCTTCTCCATGAGTTGACTTTGAGCCACGGCAATAAACTGGTGTTGTTTTTTTTCATCATAGGTGTCGCCACACGCTGACCTCACAGCAGGACACAGGCCCAGTGTCCTTGAGCAACCAACCTGTCCCCCGTCGTTTTATGCAAGAAAAATTCTAAAGTTCAGCAAACTGAGCCCAAAAATGTGAAATTATGAGATTCTGTTAATTTTAGCAAAAAATGATAAAGGAAAATAATCAGAAATTATGCCCCCAAAAATGATCAAATTTTGCAAAATTATGCAGGGTGCAAAAAACCACGGGGACAGACCAATACCGTATTATGATAATTTGGTAGATGTTTTACGCCCACTTTGTTTTAGTTTAAGTAAGAATTTTACTGCACTTGCAACACAATAAGGTCATATGAGTGTCAGAAGATTAGACGTGTTACAAGGGAGGAACAAACATAAAAAGAAGGAGGATAGATAGATAGATAGATCGATAGATAGATAGATAGATAGATAGATAGATAGATAGATAGATAGATAGATAGAT
>NW_004798797.1:68584-69700 GCF_000002075.1 Aplysia californica | reverse complement strand
CAAACACACCCAAACACACACACACACGCACGCACGCACACACACACACACACACACACACGCACACACACATTCACACATACACACACACAAACACACACACACACAAACACACATACACACACACACACAAACTCAGCGGTCTTAGTTTAGTAGAGGTTTTACGCGCTCGCAACTGCATAAGGTCATATGAGCGCCAGAAGATCAGAGGTGTTACAAGAGAGTAACAAACACAAAAAAAGAAAGAAAAGAGATAAAAAACGACAGATGTTGGATAGGACAGAAGGAACAAACCACACTACCAGAGCACCCACCAACAGCCCACTGGGTAAGGAGCACTGAGTGTCTTCCTACCGACAAACTACGCTGCAGCGTCCATGTCATGTCACTTCACTACGATCGACGTCTATTCCAGGGAGACTCCAAAAACGTGCCTGGGGCCGGCGACCTTCACCTTCGGGACACGGTCTCGTGTTGTTTTTAGTTTTGGTAGAGGTTTTACGGCGCTCGCAACTGCATAAGGCCATATGAGCGCCAGGAGATTAGAGTTGTTACAAGAGAGTAACAAACATAAAAAAGAAGAAGGGGAGATACAAGGACGATAGATGTTGGATATATAGGAAAAAAGTAGCAAACCACACCACACCACACCACCGGACCACCCACCAACAACCCACTGCGTAAGGAGTGCTTTCCTAACGACAAAACGCAACATTCCTGCCACTTCACTAAAAAAAACTCCACTACCATATCTTTGACATCACCACGATCGACGTCTCGTCTATTCTGGGAAGACTCCAGAAACGTGCCTTTTCACCTTCGGGACACGGTCACGTGTTGGATTCACCGATAAACAAACAAACAAACAGACAAACAAACAAACCAAACAAGAGGTCTGACCTGAAAATGCGTGACGGTTACTGGGACCTTCTTTGAGACCTGAAGCAATGATATCTCCGTTCCCGTTCTCTCTTTCTTCAACCCTCCCTCCTCCTTTCTTTCTCTCCGCGCGCACACATACAAACGCACGTACACACGCACGCACGCACACACATGCATGAACATACATACATACATACATACATACATACATACATACATACATACATACATACA
>NW_004798797.1:62736-65788 GCF_000002075.1 Aplysia californica | reverse complement strand
CCACCCTCCTTCCCTCTCGTTAGACAGAATCAGAAACCAGAAAATGATGTGCCTCCCTTCCCACTAGAACCAGAACCAGATTCCGGAGAACTTAAAATATCGATTATTTATACAACAACGCAAGAGACGGTCTTAATAATATTGTTATTATTGTTATGCAGACGTAAAAGTCCATACGCCAATATCAACAACCGCCACTCAGATCATTCGCCAAAAATACGAATGAGCTCAATGTGTGAAGTCTGCTCGTTCTAAGAAAACACACCCAGACCTGTCAGCAATTATGAATGATCTAAACACGCTACTTTTAAAGATTCGCTTAGAGGTGTGGCCATAACGTCCTATTCAAATGGTAAACAAGAACAGTAAGCAGAAACATATGTCACTTGAGCCAGCTAAGACGAAGTACTCGCTTCAAATTCTTTTAGTGGGTGGTTGGCGGGCGCTCCAGTGTGGTTTGCTTCTTCTTTCCTATCAAACATCTATTGTCCTTATCTCCCCTTCTTCTTTTTTATGTTTGTTACTCTCTTGTAACACCCCCTAATCTCCGGCACTTATATGACCTTATCGTGTTACAAGTGCCGGAAATCTCTTACTAAAACTATACTAAATTCTTTTAGTAAGAGTTCTCCGGCACTTGCAACACAATAAGGTCATAAAAGTGCCGACGATTATATAGTGTTACAAGAGAGTAACAAACACAAAAACACAAAATAACGATGATGATATATATGTTGGATAGGATTGAAAGAAGAAACAGACCACACCACAGCACCCACCAACCTCCCACGTTTTGAGGTTTGGCCAAAACGTTCTATTTAAATTATGGTAAACAGAAACACATGTCATTCCAGCCAGCTACACTCGAGGTTGGTGTTGATTTTAAGCACATCGACACAATAATGATCTTCTAGCGCTGGGGAAAAGTAAGTTCGTTTAGTATCGGGTTTTACGGCACTCGCAACTGCATACGGTCATATGAGCGCGCGAAGCAAGTAGGTTCTTTCTCAACAGCTCACTGCTCGGCCTGATTCTGGTCAATATTTCTAATTAAAATTGCTAAAACACTAAAAATCGAGTGGGGAAAAGTAAGACAGACAGACAGAATCAAGAGAGGGAAAGTAAAGA
Source organism: Aplysia californica (assembly GCF_000002075.1). Classification (NCBI taxonomy): domain Eukaryota; kingdom Metazoa; phylum Mollusca; class Gastropoda; order Aplysiida; family Aplysiidae; genus Aplysia; species Aplysia californica. Next base: position 64,660 of record NW_004798797.1, on the reverse strand, counting down.
AGCAGCAGGACCTACGAGTACCAGTGGCGTCCTGCAACCATTCACGGTATCGAGACTACAAAAGAATTATCATTCGATGTCTAAAACGTGAGGAACAAATTAAACAGGCCTGCGCATCGCAGGAAATTGGGACGTGGGTGTTTGTGCGAGAGAGCGATTTGTCTTAGGCATACAGGTGGTCGTTTTAGCACGATAATGACTTACAGCAACCCGGGTTTTAGTTTTAGTAGAGGTTTTACGGCGCTCGCTACGGCAAAAGGTCATATGAGCGCCAGAAGATTAGAGGTGTTACAAGAGAGTAAAAAACATTAAAAATGAGGAGGGGAGATAAAGACGATAGATGTTTGATAGGAAAGAAGAAGCAAATCAAACCAGAGCACCCGCCAACCACCCACCTGATGCCGGATACCAAAGTAAAACACGACGTACGGATAGGGTTAAGTGGTGGCACAGAGTTCCCCACGCCGTATGGATACGAAAGTAAAACACTACGTACGGATAGGGTTAAGTGGTGGCACAGAGTTCCCCACGTCGTATGGATACGATGGTAAAACACGACGTACGGACAGAGGGTTAAAAAGCAACCGTGGAGAGACCGGGCCCCAAACCCAACCGAGACAGACGGGTATAATAAGGTTACCTCGGCCCCAGCCAGCCAGCCAGCCGTTCCGCTACGCTCTTTAGTTGTTTCAGTTGAGGTTTTATGGCACTCGCAACTGCATACTTAGGTCATATGAGCGCCAGAAGATTAGATTGTTTGTTTGTTTTAGTAGAGGTTTTACGGCGCTCGCAACTGCATAAGGTCATATGAGCGCCAGAAGATTAGAGGTGTTACAAGAGAGCAACAAACATAAAAAGAAGAAGGGTAGACAAAGACGAGAGATGTTCGATAGGAAAGAAGAAGCAAACCACACCAGAGCACCCGCCAACCACCCACCCGATACCAAAGTAAAACACGACGTGCGGAGAGAGGATTAAAAAAGCAACCGTGGGGTGAACGTGACCCACCCTAGACGGTCAGAGACGGTTAGTATTTAAGAACGTATAGGCCCCACCCAACCTAACCGAGACAGACGGGGTACAGTATGGCAGGTCATCTCGACCCCGGCCAGCCGTTCCGCTACGCTTTTCACCGGAGTAGATAAATACATGTAGATCTATTACAGCTACTTCAGTATGACAAAGGCGCGGTGTGTGGCGGGTGCAGTCCGCTCGTTGATTAATTCTGTGACGCCTACGATGTCATGTCACGGTTTGACACAACGCCATTCGTTTAAATGTCCCCGTCGTTTTATTCAAGAAAAATTCTGAAATTTTGCAAACTAAGCTAAAAAATGTGAAATTATTCTAGTTTAGTTTTAGTAGAGGTTCTACGGCGCTCGCAACTGCATATATAAGGTCATATGACCGCCAGAGGATTAGAGGTGTTACAAGAGAGTAACGAACATAAAAAAAGAAAAAGTGTAGATAAGGATGACAGATGTTTCATAGGAAAGAAGAAGCAAACCACACCAGAGCACCCACCAACCACCCACTGAAATTATGCAATTCTGTTAATTTCAACAAAGAATGATAGAGGAAAATAATCAGAAATTATGCGGAAAAAAATATCAAATTTTGCTAAATTATGCGGGGTGCATAAAACCACGGGGACAGCTTTAGGAGACAGGCTGCTTCGCCATTGGTTATTTCCCTTGCTGATCCTTCCAACAGAGAGGCTTAGAAGGTACTCGATACAGCATCTGTCTTGAACAGTTTAGTTTTAGTGAGATTTTTACGGAACTTGCAACACAAATAGGATGTTATTAGATTAAGAGTACGAAGATTAGAGGTGTTTCTACATCATCATCATTGCCTTTCTCACCCTGGGTCAGGATATAGGCCACGAACAAACACTCTCCACCTTTCCCTATCCTGGGCTAGT
>NW_004798797.1:62014-62636 GCF_000002075.1 Aplysia californica | reverse complement strand
TGTGTCCAATCCATCGCCAACGTCTTCTTCCCACCTCATCTCTGACCGGGCTCTGCCTGGTCCTTCCTAATACTTCCTCGTTGGTGATCCTGTCTGTCCATCTGATCCCCAGCAGCCTCCTCAGACACTTGTTCAAGAAAACCTGGACCCTCTTTATGCACGTGTTTCTACAGGTAGGGCTGATTTGTCTTAAAACTACAGGTGGCCGTAAGAGAAAGTTCGACAGTATTATAATTACTCACAGAAAGCCTCATTTTTGGGGGGTAACACATTGGTCTAATTACCAGATCAATTACTCGTCACTGATCTAATTACCAAACACAACGAGACAAACCGCGTGCAGCAGTACAACAGACACACTCACACCAGCTGCTGCGAACTGTAGTAGAGTACCATTGCTGCTGCTGCAGCAGGTAACAACAACAACTCAACACGACAAATTCATGATTCTGTCTGTCTGTCAGCTATTCGCGGGTAAAAAAAGAGCAGAGCGCTTGTTAACGTCCCCAGATGGTAGGCGCAGACACGATACATTACCGCCCCACCCAAAACCCCTACAGAAGTGCAACAACAACAACAGCAACAGCAGCAGCAACAACAGCCACCACCACAACAACAACAG
>NW_004798797.1:59279-60379 GCF_000002075.1 Aplysia californica | reverse complement strand
AGTCAAAAAAAAGTAGGACCAAAAGTTGTGACCCCCCACCACCCACGGATGACGATCCAGTATAGTATAGGACTTATTGTATTGTAGTTTACCAAAACAGTGTGATACATTTTTTTTTAAAGAAAGAAGAAAAAAACAACTGTCGGTTGGGTTAGAGTGTGATTGTCTTGTTTGTTTGAGTAAAGAGAAGCACACATAGAGAGACACAATAATGGTCATTTAGTTAGACAGACAGACAGGCAGACAGACAGACACACAGAGAGCAGACGGGCGGGCGGACGGACGGACAGACAGACAGACAGACAGACAGACAGACAGACAGACAGACAGACAGACAGACAGACAGACAGACAGACAGAAACAACAGAGGGAATGTAGAGAAGTAGAACCTACCAGTGACGCCCTCCAACCACCCGGTGGGGTTTAAACAGAGAGCTTTACAGTAAGGAGCCTTACAGTAATACAATGTCACTGTAAACCCTCTCTGATTTAACCCTATCCGTACGCCCTGGGGTCATTTTGTACCCCCGGGTTTGTATTCTTCACATTTTAGAATACTTCTAGTGCCAAGATCTCTTTGAAACTTTCAGCGTTTCTAAAAAAAAATCATTTTGACAGACTGCTATGCAAAGCGTACGGATCGGATTAACCAGTAAATTTCTTCTTTGGAAAGGGGTGGCACAGAGTTCCCCGCGTCGTATGGACACGATAGTAAAACACGACGTACGGATAGAGGGTTAAGTGGTGGCACAGAGTTCCCCACGTCGTATAGATACGATAGCAAAACACGACGTACGGATAGGGTTAAGTGGTGGCACAGAGTTCCCCACGTCGTAAGGATACGATAGTAAAACACGACGTACGGACAGATGGTTAAGTGGTGGCACAGAGTTCCCCACGTCGTATGGATACGATAGCAAAACACGACGTACGGATAGAGGGTTAAATAGGGGCGCGATATTAATTCTAGTCATCGCTGAGTGATACAGGATACGACACGCTGGCCATAACGACCGGGCTCCGAGAGATGAAAATAGCCTACACAAACAAACAAACAAAACAAACAAACAAACAACACAAACAGCGATACGACCGGGGCG
>NW_004798797.1:54519-58528 GCF_000002075.1 Aplysia californica | reverse complement strand
GGGGGCAAAAACAAAAAAGTCAAGCTATTCATCTCAAGCTGACCCAGTTTTCGTACAGGCAGGGGACAAAGTTCACTTTGTTGTTGTTGTACCGCGCGCACACCAGGCCAGGAATGAGAAAATGAGGTCAGAACAGGATCCGATTTCTCTCAAAAATCCGCCTCTCTACTTGAGAGTTGGGAGTTGATCCTGACTAGGCTTCTATCCCTATCCCATAATCCGGTCTATCGCAGGTCTTTCAGGATGCTCGAATAATCTATTGCGTTAAGGGCACGTAATGAGAAATCTCAATAATAATAATATAATGGAGAAATCTCATGTCGATACGTGATTTGATACAATAAAATAACACTTGTAAAAACATACCAGAAGTGTCAATTGTCAATCATAAATAATAATAATTTGTCGGTCACACAACGATGAGCTATTTGCCAACATTCTGATAAATAAGAGATTGTAAAAGTAGAACTGTTCTAGTTTGAGATAGTGAAGTCTCTTTGCTGATGTGTAAACAAAGTGAACCTGATTCCAAACCACTTGACTCCTAAAACTTGAGCTGACCTCTTTTCCAAAGTGGACCAAAATGATTGTTTATTATAATAATAATATTTAAACCAAGGCAGTAAATGAAAAACAACTGATGCACATTAAGAAATATTTTCATTCCACGCACATCAACATCTATCTATAGGGTGCATGTACACGAAGGATTAGAAAAGACCATGATAGACTCTCACTTCAACACAGTACAGAGACAGAGAGAAAAAGAGACAGACAGTGCAAGACAAAGAAAGATAGAGAAGACGGGAGAAAGAAAGAGAGAGAGAGAGAGTTGTAGTAAAAAGGAAAAATAAAAGAGTCGTAACATCATGATGATTTCTTTTCTCACAGCAAAGCTGATCATCAAAACATCATAATAAATAATATGATGAAAGAACAGACGCAAAGAAAGCGCAGTTTTCCCATGTCATATGGTAGGAAAACCCAGCTACCCTGATCCACTATCATACCATTGCGGCATTCATGCAGTGAGTTTGGCTCTTCTTTAGGGCTGGTAAACTTAGTCACTTCTATACTTCCTTATATGTGGCGCCCATTCGTTAGCAAGATCGGTTTAGTTTGGTCTTCGAGGCTACCAGATTTTACTCCATGGAGGGGAAAAAAAGCTACCTTAACGGCACAAATCGAAAGAAACCGACGATGACCTCAAAAGAAAAAATTTAATGAATTTGTTTTCAAGCCCGCAAGTTGGGTGATCTGTTTGAGGCAGGTATCTATTTATAGTTCCCACAGCAGCCACCAAAAATTGAACCAAATCACACTGATCCTCCGAAGGGCACCACAGCCTTCGTATTTTGTGATTCATTTCATAGTCTACATCTTGCCAGACGTGAAATACTTACGTGAAATACAAAAAAAGTTTATATTAATAGATTTAGATCTAAATGAAATGAGCAATTCTCCGACCACACTAAAAAAAATCATGTCACTCACTTCACAAGGTAGTCACCATCGTAATGGTAGGCCTACTTTATTATACTTGGACTAGCATGCACTACATTCATAGGAATATAGGTGAGCATAAACAATCTGGCATTTTGTGGCCATGTTATTTTTTAAATTAAAATGTGAAGGTTCGAAGCCTGCAAAACATATAGATCTATGAGTAGCCAACATATGAAAAGTTTTTCACTAACATCGGAAACATAAAATGCCCTAGCCCTACGTTTCAAGTTAATTTAAAAAGTAAATTTGAATATTTACAAACTAAAGAAAGTTGAACGTGGGTCACAGATAGTGAACAAAGCTAAAATACAAAATACCAAAAAGTAACAACCAATTCAATATAGATCTAGAATCTAGAATCTAGATAGATCTAGAATCTAGCCTTAATTAAATAATACAACAGTTCAACGAAAACCAACAAATCTGGCTCACCTGTCCTTCCAAATTCCAAGAGCTTTTTCAAAGACAATGGGGACGGATGAAAGCCGGCATACTTTTCAAACAGATGTTTGGCTGACACAGAGGTCGCTTTTAAATGTCTTAATGTTAGACGCATGTTGATAGATACTAGATCTAATAATAGATGGCGATGGAAAGAACACTTTCAATTTTGCCACTGAAACTAGAGACCCACACTCCACACAGTACAGCGACAATTCTTCAGAGCGTATTATGCTTCTCACTTCAACATTAACAGCTGAATTGGCTGAATCTACTGCAACTGCAGTCCCAAACCAGGCTGCGACAGCAAAATAATGAGTCAAAAGCACTTCAACTGTGATCTCAACCGATTTCAATGAGCGCTTCTTATCGTTGGTTGGACTTGGACTTGGACTAGATTTCTAGATCTAGATCTAGATATAGCGGAGAAACGAGGAAACAGGTAATTAAAGTCACGATAAACATCCGCTCCACTTGAAACACTAGATTCTAGATTAGATCTATAGATCTAGGCCTCTATCAATCTCAATTAATTATTTGTCGACTCAGATCACACCAGGCCCAGATCTTTACTCAATTAGAACCAACGCCCGACGCGCACTTTAGGCTATACTAGACAATAAGAGTGCAAGTCATACCCCCAAGACCAAGATCTAACCTAATTTCAAGCCGGCCGAGGTAAACAAACGATTTCGCTCAATTTTAGCTCACTCTGTCTCCGACATAACCTTCCCATGCAGGATTTCAATAAAAACACAACGACTTCAAATTGAGATGCTCAAAATAAAAAGAAAACAAGTATACAATACACAGCACAGACTCGGTTTAGTGGCACACATCCAATCTCAAGAACACAATAACCAAAACAACTCTTGCATCAGTCTCATTTCTCGCATGAAGCAATCGCGGACAAAAAAAAGCGAGAGATTCCCACACACCAGCTGAAGAGACGCAGGTCAAGCGAGAAAGTGTTGCTATGGCCTTGACCCCCAAAATATCCAAAACCTGGATTTTTGTTTACAGCATCCCAGCGGAACAATCAGTATCAGCTGATTCGGTAAATGAATGAAAATATCGAAATAACACACATCCAAACAAGAATTTAGATTTAGGTTAGATCTAGATCTAGTACTGTTTTACTCTCAGCTATCTCTCACTTTTCCGATATTTTGCGTAAGACAGTCACCTGGCCCCGTCTCTCTCTCCCTCTCTCTGAACAATTTATAACAGTATCTTCCTGCGGCTATCTTTCCATTCAGTTTCACCTTCAGTTGGCTACGTGTTGGGTACCTCGTCTCACCGCAAGGCGCAGTTTTATATTTGGCGATAACGGTACGATTGCTTTTGCGGCGAGTGGCGAAGGGTGAATAGACAGAAGAAGGAGCGCGTGGTTTGAACACGTTCTCAGTTCTCAGCGTGCGTTGTCGAGCGTCGTCCGTTGTGTGTGTGTACTATCTTTGGTCATAGTGCGTTGCGGTGTGCAGATGGCATTGTTGTTGTTGGAGCCTAAGTAGCCCTTATGTGTTATCATCATGAATACCGGTGTCTTTCGAAAAATCCAAAGGGAAGGGATTTTTCAACAACAACAAAAAAGAATAATAATACACGTATTGTGTGCTGTTTCCTCTTGTCCCATTAATGAATCTAATAAATTTAATTAGTCTTGCTGATCAGATAGACCTACTAAAAATATTATTCTCTACACCTATGGAGCCGCACCCCTCACCTCTCCCCCCCCCCCTGTAGCCTTTCTACGGCTTCTCCTTGGCTCCTTAAATCTTACTACTGTCTTTCAGTCACACCCCTGATCTTATGGTAAGTAAGATCTACACATGATACCTTTCTCGGATATTATATGGGCGAAAAATCTCGGTGGTCTCGAGCAAGTTGCGCACCTTAAAGATTCCTTGGCGGTCCAAAATCGATAAGTGTAGGCTTCGGCCGCCACCCGTGGTAAAATTCAAAATTTCATCCTATCAACTGGAAATTGGCTGCGTGTCCCGAGCGCCCATATGACCTTATACAGTTGCAAGCGCCGTAAAACACGAGAGAGAGAGAGAGA
>NW_004798797.1:51734-53546 GCF_000002075.1 Aplysia californica | reverse complement strand
TGGGGCAGGCCCCCCTGGAACCCCCCGATTGGTCCAAAGCATGTCTATCTCGGTTAAAAAACAATCAAATATTTCAAAAACCATTAATTTGCAACGGAAATGAAGTTGATATTCGTGTTCAGCGCATCAATATTTAGTAGAAAATAGACAACTGGTAGCTGAGTGTGAGACGGGAGGGAAAGTAAAAAAATACCAAAAATATTATAGCAAGTGAAGCAAGATCTAAACTCAAATTTCAATGTGTTAAGAAAATTATATCAATTAACAAATACGACCACAGAGCAATAGCATACATTGCAATGATTTGTGAAGATATAAAATTGTCAATTGATTTTAAAATTTTAAAAAAGTTTTTAGTTTTCACTTACCAAAGTCAAGAAACTGCTGTATGGACACGGGACTTGGGTGGAACTGTGAATAATAATCCAGCCACTGAGTATTCACGGCAGTCGACCGCCTCATTTTGCTCAGATTTTGCAGAAGACAGCCAAACAGCTTCATTGTGGTGGTAGTGGGGGTGTGGTTTCGACGGAACTCTTGCACAAAGGAAACTATTCAGATCTAGACTTTGCTTTGACAGTTTTAATTGGTGTTCCAAATTCGACATAGATCTGATCATATGATCCTTACAACTATCGGTTCAGTTTTCTTTGGTTTGCTCCAATAACTAGTTTATATTATACATATTTATAATAGATACAGACAGGTGAAAAAGTCACTGTGTATGGGAAAGGAAGAATTATATAATAATCTCCTTTCCAACGAGTCAACTGCAATCTTCAGAACCCAAAACACCGTTGTTTTTATTTTTAGAATTTCGTCAACAAATTTAATTATTCTTGGAAACTGCGCCGGTGGTCACTTTTTACTGCAGCCCGCTGCACCACGAAATAGATGAAACAAGCTTCTGAAATAATTCAAGCTGGTCACTACTCTACTACTACTCAGCTAAAGCCAAAGGTTTGCAACGTCTGCTGTTTAGACTACTAATTAATACAACAACAGGTTTTGGATCCAGAGCTTCAGATAGTTACGGTTCGAGTGACAAAAAAGAACTGACGACTTCATCAAATCTTGCTTTATCAGGAATTTTCCCTGCCTGATCTGGACAGGCGACAGGCATTGAGAATCATTATAATCGCGCTCAAGTACGATAATCCTAAAAATGTATCGATATTCTATTTACATTCCGTTCTTGAAAAGATGATTGTATACCATTAGAAAAAAAAAATGTTAAGAAACGAAGCGCAAAGAAAATATACAAATCTTACTGGTAGGCTATGTATCTGGCGCAGTCAATCATTAACTAGTCTACTCTTTTGCCCCCGTTAGTAAGGCTAAAACAACTGAGATGAAGTATTATAGTCGTATTCGAGCAAATAGCAACAACTGAAGAGACCAGAGAACCCTCTCACCGATTCAGCCAATGAAAACTGGACATCAAATAAGCCCAGACTCGGGGATTTTCCATGCTGCAGATTTTTCCCACGATGTATGGAAATCGATTCTACCGATGAATACCTATTGTACGAAAGAGATTTACAATTATTTAAAAAAAGATGGCATTATTGTCTCAGTTATGTGCTTTATTAGTAGATATTTACGTCTGTGCAATACAAACAATCAATATTGTACGTTTTAAGGGATGCTGACAATCATACCGTATTATGTAAAAAAAATCAATTTTGACACAATCAAGTCTCCATACACTTGCAAATCGGGTATTTTCCAGAGAACGAAGGATGTGGGTCAAATAATATTATTATTATTAGCATTGACGAGAGAGAGAGAGAGAGAGAGAGAGAGAGAGAG
>NW_004798797.1:47051-49884 GCF_000002075.1 Aplysia californica | reverse complement strand
TTACTGTAAACACTGTAACTTACATAGGACAGTCCTTTCATTGAGAGGACGTCTACACAGAGTCACATAGATGGAAATAATAGACTGTTCCATTAAGGAGCAGACTTATTAGGATAAAAATACGAATTTAGTTTTAGTTTTAGTAGAAGTTTTTAGGCGCTCGCAACTGCATAAGGTCATATGAGCGCCAAGGGGTGGGTGTCAACAAAGATGTCCTTACAGGGAATCAGACTTACTCTGCTCACCTCTCTAGCTTCAACTGCACAAAGTCTGCTTCGACTATCAAGGCACCCCGGAAATAGCAGTTCACAAGAGTGTGACAAACATACAAAAGAAGTAGAGGAAAATGACGATAGTAAGGATTAGTAAAGAAAAAGCAGCAGTTCCCTGTTGTAGATCAGGCACAGTTATGAGCGTGACATTGTTAGATCAGTCCATTTACAATTCTACTGTGCTTGAAGGAGAAATGTCCCCCCTTTGGGAATGGCTTAAAGACACTTCAGTCAGTGGCACCGCCCCGGGGGGTAAAAATATGCATACATGTATTGTTTTAGTAGGTGTTTTAGGGCACTTGCAACTCAATAAGGTCATATAAGTGCGGCATATTAGAGGAATTACAAGAGAGTAACACACACATATTTTCCTTTTCTTTATCGATAGTTATTTCTTCATTATCTACAGATCTGAACTGCCACAGTTGTTTCTAATTCTTTTTTTTTAGTTTCAGTAAGAGTTTTGCGGCACTTGCTACACAATACGGTCATATAAGAGCCATAGATTAGAGGAGTTACAAGGGAGTAACAATCAATTACAAAAAAGGAGGAGAGATAAGGAAGGAAGACGTTTGATAGGAAAGAAGGAGCAAACCACACCGAGGCACCCGGCAACTGCCAACATAAAAAAGGTTTTAAAAAAAAGGAAAGTCATGAACAATAAATCCGACACGAACATTTGTTATAAAATTTTGTGAGAGTGAATTTTATTCAAACATGACATATCAACTTACATTTGATCATTGTAAAATAACATTTCCACTGCCTTTCACTAAATTATAGATAGAATACCTAACCAAACTTAACACATACAGAAGTGTTTATATATATATATTTCATGTTTTGCTTCAGTTTGTTCAGTAAGCAGAGAGCAGTTTGAGCCATAACGTTCTGAAAATCTACACATGTGAGGCAACGTGGTGGAATCAGGCTCTCGTCAAAATAATCAAAGTGAAGAAACTTGGATTTTTCCGCAGGTTTATGAATTTTTATCAAATTTTTGTTTTTTGGCTCAACACCTTTGGTGCCCATTAAAGAATTCATTTCTAAGTGAATTTTTCTGAAAAACGTTGATTAAAGGCACAAAAAATGTAAATTTTCAGTAACCACATAATATTAAGCTAAGGAAATAACTAATCTTTGGCGGCCATTTTCTCACTAATTTTACCTCTGAAAACAGGTGACCTCTACCTCCTTCTTTCGCAAATATCTCGACTTGTATTCAAGATAAATGGATTTTTTTCCCACCCAAATAAAGACAAGTGAACAAGCTTTAAGATGATACCAATAATTCTACATGCCCAAAAATTGACAAGAGCCTGATTCCACCACGCTGCCTCACATTTACTTAAATGTAACAGAAGTCATCTAAACAAAAAAATAGGAGGAAGCAATAAAAAAAACCTGTACCCTTCTTTTGTTTTCTCTAAACAGGACGAACAAAAACCAACAACACAAAAATAATCATCCCTGTTTCATCGTCGTTAACCTGACAGAAGTGAACAAAAACACAAAGTCCGGGGGAAAAAAAAGAAAAACAACTCAGAACACACACACATATATAAAAATCAAACTAATTGAGTAAGAAGACATTATTCCAACAAGAAAGACACCAGACAGACAAATAGAGAAATGATGACGATTGGAATTAAAACCAAACTTCACACAAGCTCTAACTTACTGTAAACACTGTAACTTACTGTAAACACTTTAACTTACTGTAAACACTGTAACTTACTGTAAACACTGTAACTTACTGTAAACACTGTAACTTACTGTAAACACTTTAACTTACTGTAAACACTTCAAGAAAAAAAAGAATAAAAAACCAATCCATACAAACTAAAGCCAAATTACCACGACAAAAGACAGAAAAAGATTTTCAAAATCCCCGACTCCATTCAACACAGATGCCCTCCCAAAGAGTAACAGTAAAATGACTACATCGACTGCCATGACAATACCATGTACTATATGAGAACATAACAATATTCTTTATCTCTTTAAAACCCCATCAGACACTAGGAGCATCCGATTGTAATAACCCTGTTCCCCATCAGACACTAGGAGCATCCGATTGTAATAACCCTGTACCCCATCAGACACTAGGAGCATCCGGCGGTAATAACCCTGTACCCCATCAGACACTAGGAGCATCCGGCGGTAATAACCCTGTTCCCCATCAGACGCTGGCAGCGTCCAGTACTCGTGACAACTGTTTCGTTTCATTTAGAGCTAATTTTTGCTTGTTTTTCGGAACTATTGCCACCCCAAGTTTTTAAGCACTGACTAAGCCTTTGTTTCCTCTATTTAAAAGTTGGGGGCAAGCTTTTGGGGTTCTAGTGAGACAATAGTGCACCAGGTTTAGGTGACTGTAGAAAAAACTTCGGGAAAAGGTGGAAAAAATCAGAGTTCAAAGAGTTAACAAACCTCACTCTTCCATCACCCGACACAATAATGAATTTTAAAAAAAAGGCTCAACCACATCTAAGATTCGAACTTGTTCATTCAACAACCTCATCCCAGAGCGGAGCAGCATGAAGATTTCAGTCTAACACATT
>NW_004798797.1:45656-46922 GCF_000002075.1 Aplysia californica | reverse complement strand
TAATAATCCTGTACCCCATCAGACACTAGGAGCATCCGATTGTAATAACCCTGTACCCCATCAGACACTAGGAGCATCCGGCGGTAATAACCCTGTACCCCATCAGACACTAGGAGCATCCGGCGGTAATAACCCTGTTCCCCATCAGACGCTGGCAGCGTCCAGTACTCGTGACAACTGTTTCGTTTCATTTAGAGCTAATTTTTGCTTGTTTTTCGGAACTATTGCCACCCCAAGTTTTTAAGCACTGACTAAGCCTTTGTTTCCTCTATTTAAAAGTTGGGGGCAAGCTTTTGGGGTTCTAGTGAGACAATAGTGCACCAGGTTTAGGTGACTGTAGAAAAAACTTCGGGAAAAGGTGGAAAAAATCAGAGTTCAAAGAGTTAACAAACCTCACTCTTCCATCACCCGACACAATAATGAATTTTAAAAAAAAGGCTCAACCACATCTAAGATTCGAACTTGTTCATTCAACAACCTCATCCCAGAGCGGAGCAGCATGAAGATTTCAGTCTAACACATTCATGTCATGAGAAAAACAACAACAACCCAACAACATTTCAATAACCACAACTCTCATTTTTCTGGGCTGAGAAAACTCTTTCGTCAAAAGGCAAGCATACAATACAAAAACAGACTGGGTCAAACATATCTTTTTACCAAAAGATGAGAAAAAGATGAGATATTTTCATATTCACTTGAATAATAATAATAATAATAATAATAATAAAACGTCCCTCTAAAGGCAATCACCCATTGGCAGACAATGACCAAAAGAAAAAAAAAATGCACAAGACCAGTTTCTCACAGGAACACATACTTCAGACAACATTCAAAGTTCCGCAAACACCATCCCAGTTGACAAACATGTTTAACAAATGCAAATTTGCACAGAGTCACAGAGTACATTCATAGACTACAATTTTTGCTTCACGACCCTACATGACACGTCTTTTTCTCAAACAAGAAACTTTTTATTTCACTCTCTACAGACACTGAGAATAATACAAGAAAAGATCACTAGACAGACCTCTTGCATGAAATTAACGTTTTATCATATTCTTTTTTTTTCGTTCACAATCCGGAATAAATACATCAGGACGGATTTATCACAGCGAGAAGGTCACAAGTAAAACGTACGACCTACGGGTAAAATATACAAGGACGAAATAAGTTATACACAAGGCATGAGTGGTCATACATATAATTTCTGGGCTCTTCAATGTTTGATATCTGACACTAAACCGAACTGAGGGCACCCTTCAG
>NW_004798797.1:40031-43337 GCF_000002075.1 Aplysia californica | reverse complement strand
AGTGAGCGTCCCACATGGGCTTCATCAAGCACTACCTCATTTGATTTCTTTTCCTTCCACGATATGCTCAGCATTCTTCTAAGAAACCACATTTCTGTTGTTTCTATTTTCTTTCCACTGTCTTTAGTGATTGTCCAGCATTCACAGCCATATAGAAGGGTTGACCAAACATAGCATTTCACAACTTTCACTTTGGTAGTCATTGAGATGTTTCTATTTTTCAGGATTAGGCTCATTTTATTTAAACTAGCCTAAGCCATTGCAATTCTCCGTTTTATTTCTGTGGAACATTTGGCATCAGATGTTATTATTATTATTATTATGTTGTTGTTGTTGTTATCGATCCAGCAACAGCTGGGCTCTCACCCTTCTGTCCAATGCCATGTAGTGATAAGTGCAGGTTTGCTGCAGTTGCTGTAGTAATGTTCCATAGAGTGTGTTGTCAATGTTAGGTCTCGGAGGGAGAAGGGTAGCTCTGATGTCATTTAGGGCTGTACAGTGGAATAGGTGATGATCCACAGTCTCATATGCATAGTCACACAAGGGACACATTGGGGGAAGTTCTGGTAGATGTTATTATATATCCTAGATATTTCAACTGTTGGACTTGTGACGTTAACAAAAAAAAGAGCGTCTCACCTCATCTCTCTCTTGAGGTCGAGAGCGTGTTGAGCGTTCTCTGACTTCCACTTGTCCAGTTCTTGCTGCATCGAGTCCAGGTCCTCTTGTACATAGTCCATCACCTGTACACACACACAGACACACAAACGGACAAACAGTACATTTTGCACTATTTATAAGCCTTCATCAACATATAGTCCATCACCTGTACACACACACAGACACATAGACGGACATACAGTACATTTTGCACTATTTATAAGCCTTCATCAACATATAGTCCATCACCTGTACACACACACAGACAAACACACAGACAAACACATAGAGAGATGGACATACAGTACATAGTTGCAGGTTGTTGTACTCTGTTTATAAGCCTTCATCAACACACACAGACAGACAGACAGACAGACAGACAGACAGACAGACAGACAGACAGATAGACAGACAGACAGACAGATAGACAGACAGACAGTACATTGTAGCAGCTTGTTGTATCGTTGCAGACTGTTAATAAACCTTTATCGACACACACACACACACGCACACACAAACACACAGAGACAGACAGACAGACAGACAGACAGACAGACAGACAGACAGACAGTACATTGTAGCAGCTTGTTGTACACTGTTTATAAGCCTTCATCAACACATAGTCCATCACCTGCACGTGCACACACACACACAGACACACACACACAGACACACACACACAGACAGACACACACACACACACACACACACAGACAGACAAACACACCGTGTATATCAATCAGCCCTTACCTTCCCCTATACCACACACACCGTCTATCCTATACAACCCACACACCCTCTGTATCAATCAATCAGTCTTTACCTTCAACTATAAAACACACACCGTCTATCCTACACAACCACACCCTGTATATGAATCAATCAGCCCTTACCTTGCCCTATACCACACACATTCTCTGTATCAATCAGCCCTTACCTTGCCCAGGGGGTTGGCACTACGAGTGAGGCCCTGGATGCTACCCCTCAGTTTCTCCACTTCCTTCTGCACCATCTCGCGCTGTTTGCGCCGCTGGGCGTCTGACATGACCGGCCGCTCCTGGACACAGAAATAAAGCAGCACAGGTGAGAGTCAGAGACCGGAGGGGAAGAGAGGAACAGGGGGAGAGAGGGTTGGGGAGGAGTGGGAGAGGAGGAGGAGAGGAGGAGAGGGAGGGTTGGGGAGGAGTAGGAGAGGGAGGGTTGGGGAGGAGTGGGAGAGGAGGAGGAGAGGGAGGGTTGGGGAGGAAAGGGAGAGGAGGAGGAAAGGGAGGGTTGGGGAGGAGTGGGAGAGGAGGAGGAGAGGGAGGGTTGGGGAGGAGTTGGAGAGGAGGAGGAGAGGGAGGAGGAGGAGCAGGAGAAGCGTTTATAAACACAATCAAATAACAAATTAAGTTTGGAGCATTCCATAGTATTCAGACATGGAGATATCATATGTGAAGTGTGCTGACAAAATGAGTTACTTCTCGGATTCAAGCCTTATGGAAATAAAAACTTCATGCTTATAAGTGAAGTTTTACAATTTATGAGTATGAAATAAGAGGCATGTTATACATAAAAAATAAAGCATCAAGAGAAGATCTGCTAATTTGACCTCGGTGTTGATTTTTGGCCAATATCTCCATTTGTGGATTGCAAGAAGTAACTCATTTTGTCAGCACGCCACACATATTTCTTTTTATAGTAAGCGTTTTACGGCACTTGCACCCACAATACAGTCATAGAAGAGCAGAAGATTAGAGGTATTACAAGAAAGTAAAAACACACACAAAAAAACCGGAGGGGAGACCAGGAAGATAACTATTCTATGGGAAAGAAGGAGCAAACCACACCAGAGCACCCGCCAGCCACCTACTATCATATATGAGGCAGCGTGGTGGAATCAGGCTCTCGTCAATTTTTGGGCGTGTAGAGTTATTGGTATCATCTTGAAGCTTGTTCAATTGTCTTTATTTTGATGAAAAAAATATCTATTTATCTTGAATACAAGTCGAGATATTTGCGAAAGAAGGAGGTGGGGGTCACCTGTTTTCAGAGGTAAAATTAGCGAGAAAATGGCCGCCAAAGATAGGTTATTTCCATAGCTTAAGAGTCCGTGGTAACTGAAAATTTACATTTTTAGTGCCTTTAATCAATGATTTTCAGAAAAATTTCCACAGAAATGAGTTCTTTAATAGGCATGAAAGGTGTTGAGCCAAAAAACAAAAAATTGGTAAAAATTCATAAACCTGCGAAATAATGCAAGTTTCTTCACTTTGATTATTTTGACGAGAGCCTGATTCCACCACGCTGCCTCACATATTTATGAGAACGCAGGTCAAGAAGTGGTTGGTGTCGGTAGGGAGAGAGGTGGACAAAAAGAATGTTTTTTTTAAACAAAGGCGTCTTTAAGCCTCTATCAACACAACTACTGGATCGCTAACAACAACATCAACACAATTCTGATCATTCATGAGGCGGGCTTCTGACCTGGCCTTTCGGTGCCAACCTGGGCTGAGAGGGATACAGTATCCCAGCAGAAGGATCGAGATACTCAATAAAAATTCTCTCCACTATATGGAATCGAACGTTAAAAAACCGTATATCAAATTAATTGAACTATGAAATGAGTAGAATAGTTGTTTCAAGATTTTCCATTTAGGCACACCC
>NW_004798797.1:38900-39931 GCF_000002075.1 Aplysia californica | reverse complement strand
GCCCCCCCCCCCCCCCCCCCACAAAAAAACCAACCCCAACAACAAACAAACAAACAACAACAACAAAAACAACCCAAAACATAACAAAACAACAAACAAACAACCCCCCCCCCTCCTCCAAAAAAACCCCACAGAAAGTGGGAAAGAAATGAGAAAAAGTGTACAGGTTCCATCTACGTAAAAAGTCCACAACAGCAGTTTCTTTCTCACAATTTCCGTCTTCTTGGGCTGTCCCGTCTGGTTGAGGCTGCCTCCCTCCAGTTCTTTCTTCGACTCCAGCATCTTCTTCACCAGAGCACCTGCACGGAAGACAAGGCATCAGTTTAACTTTTAGTTTTACAGCACTAGCGATACAAATAGGTCAACAAAAGCTGAAGAACAGAGGTGCTACTAAAGAGTAACATAAAAAGAAAAGAAGGTTTAGTTAGAGTTTTACGGCACTTGTAACACAATAAGGTCGTATAAGTGCCGAAGATTAGAGGTGTTACAAGAGAGTAACAAACACAAAATAGTTGGAGGGGAGATTTAATAAGCATGACAGATGTTTGATAGGAAAGAAGGAGCACCCGTCGACCACCAACCGAGGCATTTTGAATTAAGTCTCATGTAATCGCGTGCACGTTACCCATTCGACCCGACAAATGAGATGTACTGAGGAACAAAGAGATGCAGCAGACTAGTGACTAGTGATATGATGAAAAAAAGCAATAAGACAGGACATAAGTCAGCGACACAAACGAACATAAATGACACAAACGAACATAAATGACACAAACGAACATAAATGACACAAAAGGACATAAATGGCACAAAAGGAAATAAATCAGTGAGTTTTATGGAGATGTACAAACAGACCACGATCTTCCGCCTACGAACAGAACATATACAGCTCAACTTCCACCTGAACAGAATAAACCCGGAACTTCCCCCAATGTGTCCCTTGTGTGACTATGCATATGAGACTGTGGAGCATCACCTTTTCCACTGCACAGCCCTAAATGACATCAGAGCTACCCTTCTCCCTCCGAAAC
>NW_004798797.1:28798-38800 GCF_000002075.1 Aplysia californica | reverse complement strand
TATGGAACATTACAGCAACTGCAGCAGACCTGCACTTATCACTACATGGCATTGGACAGAAGGGCGAGAGCCCAGATGTTTCTGGATCGACGACAACAACAACAACAACAACAACAACAACAACAACAACAACAACAACAACATGGAGATGTACCGAGACAAAAATGGAACGTAAACTGAATCTGAGGAATTGTGCAGAGGCACAGAGGGAAATAAATCAGTGAGAGGAGGGGTTTGAGCGGCCAGAGTTGGATCAAAGACTCTGTGCAAGATAAGCCACAACATGAGAATAGGGTTTTAACTATCTCCGTGCAATAATAGTTGAAGCTACGTTATAACCGGCACTGATGGCAATATGTTGTTTTTATTTCTTAAAATAGAGGTACTGTCAGAATGAAACAATCTTTGCTCTTTTCTCTAAATCACCAGACTGAATGATCTAAACTGTGTCGACGGGGGTCGAAAACACAGACAATTAAGAAATTTATGTTTTAGTAAGAGTTTTACGGCACTTGCAACACAATAAGGTCATGTAAGTGCCGAAGATTAGCGGTGTTACAAGAGAGTAACAAACACATAAAAGAAGGAGGGGAGATAAGGACGATAGACGTTTGATAGGAAAGAAGAAGCAAACCACACCAGAGCACCCGCCAACCACCCACTCCGCACCTCTGAGGAGATGAGGAAAGACGTATTCATCTCCCAACACAACCTGTGACCCGACTCACCGTGTTCAGCGTCGTCCTCCTCCGCTGGCTTGGAAGGTGTCTGTGGCACACAGGGGGCGTGGGTGGGGGGGGTGGGGGGGATGTGGAAGATAAAGGAACACCGGCATGGTCACTGAATCCACAGCGATAACACCAGGGATGACGAGAATTTGAGATGAAAAGAGAAGGGTATGAGCTCAGAGCCTTACTAGACACAGTTAATTAATTCCAAACAAGGACACAGACAGCTTTACCATAGGTAAATATTTTCTTTCTAGGAAAGGTTCCCCTCAGTTGAAATGATGCCAACTGTTATCGACAACCAAAGACAGTAGTTAGCAAAATTAGTAAATAAAAACAGATTCTAGAATTTCCGAGGCAAGACATAGAACTTGGACCTTCAGTAAACAAAGACACCAAACTCACTCACATCAAACGGAAAGCTAAATCCAGCCATACATAAGTGGGATGTTGATTGAACATGGGGCCCTGAAGACCTTATACAACAGATATACGATTCACTCTCAGTACTTCACAACTCTGACTATAATAAAATATCTCAAAAACCCAAAACAACTCTACATATATCCTAGGACTAACCTGAAAATAAAGAAACAAAAACAAGAGTGCGAAAAGTGTAGGCCAAAGTGTAAGACTAAGAACGCATTAGTCCCCAGTTCTCTTCACCCCCAAGAATAAAAAAAACAACAACCCCCCAGACAAAACCCAAACCCCAAAAAATAAAAGTACAAAAAAACCCCCAACAAAACCCAAACCCAAAAATATAAGTACAAAAATACACCAACAAAACCCAAACCCAAAAATATAAGTACAAAAATACACCAACAAAACCCAAACCCAAAAATATAAGTACAAAAAACCACCAACAAAACCCAAACCCAAAAATATAAGTACAAAAAAACCCCAACAAAACACAAACCCCAAAAAACAAAAGTAAGAAAAAACAAAAAACAGACAAAACCCAAACCTCAAAACAAAAGTAAACAAAAAACCAACAACAAACAACCACGGACTCACCATGTCTGGCTCAGGCGGGGGCGGGGCTGACTCCTCCACCAGGAAGTTGAGATCTTCGTCATCGTCGTCGTTGTCGTCCACGATCAGGTTCGCCGGCTGACCCGTGCCCAGTCTGGGGAAAGAGCACACACACACACATAGACATAGACACACACATAGACATAGACACATACATAGACATAGACCTTTCTCCTCATCATATACAGACACTTGTCAACATCAACCACTGCATTCTTTCTTTCTTTCTTTCTTTTTTTTTTTTTTTTTTCTTCCTTTTGGTAAAAGTTTTACGGCACTTGCAACACCTCATCATATATATAGTTTTCAACACAAACCACTACATTCTTTCTTTTTTGTTTTTTGGTAAGAGTTTTACGGCACTTGCAACACCTCATCATATACAGACAGTTTTCAACACAAACCACCACCCCTTTTAAGCCTTTTTTTTTTGGTAAGAGTTTTACGAAACTCGCACCACAATAAGGTCATATAAGTGCTGAAAGATTAGAGGTGCTACAAGGGAGTAACGAACACAAAAAAGAAGGAGAAGAGATCAGGACGACAGATGTTTAATAGGAAACAAGGAGCAAACCACACCAGAGCCCCCACCAACCACTCACGAACCACTCCAATCTCCACGCACTCCTCAGTTTGGGCATCGTTGTACGTTCGTGTTCTGGTATTAAATATCCACCCAAAATTTTCCCTCTAGATCGATAAACCGTATTTGATCATCTATTGCCACATAACAGATCCCACCACATCGTGTCATCATCATCATTGCCTTTCTCACCCTGCACCAGGGTATAGGCCACGGACAAACACCCCCCACTTTCCTCTATCCTGGGCTAGCCTCTTGATGTTATTCCATGTCTTCCCACTTTTCTGTACATCGATTTCTGTGGATCTCACATCGTGTCAGCCCATGATGAAAGACGAGACAGCACAACACCCCCCAAAAAAAGGGAGGAAACTCAACGTACCTCATGGCGGGCTCCGACTCACTGGCTTCCTGTTTGGGGCGGGGCGGGGCGGGGCGGGCGCTGGACGGCCGGGCCAACTGACGGCTGTGGACAGGAAGTGGTGGGAAAACATTTTGTTTTAATAATCGGATATAATTCATTCTGTTGACTGATAGCTATTTTGTCATTGTAAAGCAAATTTTGGGAAAGGGGCAATAAATCACTTTAAATTAAATTACAAAAGTTGCACATCTAGACAGATACAATGCAGATAATTGACAATTCTACTGTGTATAAGAACAAGTTCATATCCGCACTTTGGGAATGGCCTAAAGACAACTTCAGTCAGTGACACTGCCCCGGTGGGGGGAAAATAATGACAATGACAATGGAGTCATACAGTCATACAGTCAAGTTTCTATCTGTACAAGTCATACAGTCATACAGTCAAGTTTCTATCTGTACAAGTCATACAGTCATACAGTCAAGTTTCTATCTGTACAAGTCATACAGTCAAGTTTCTATCGGTACACGTCGTGGCGACTCACGCTGCAGCCACCTGCGGGGGCAGGTCCCCCTCTCCCATCACAGGCTCGTGGCTCGGAACCACCGGCTTCTGGAACTCTTCGTCTTCTGTAACCACAGGCCCAACGAGGGGTGGTGGTGGTGGTGGTGTGGACGTACGGGAAGGAAGGATGGAGGGAAGAGAGAAAGAGAAAAACCATTTGTTAGTATTCAACATACAGGAAGGAAAGAGAGAAGAGAGAAAGAGAAAGACAATCTGTAAGTAGGCTACTCATCGAAGAGAATGAAAATTCTAGTTTTACTGCAATCTCAAATGTACAGGATTACATAATACTACACAATAATACTACCCTACACACCTGCTTTCTCAGTAGAACTGTCTACTGCAATCTCAAATGTACTCAATTCAATAATACTACCCTACACACCTGCTTTCTCAGAAGAAGAATTGACTACGACTAAAATGCTCCTCAGAACATTTCTAGTAGTTTGTTGACGACACTTGAAAAGCAAAACATAAACTGTAGGTTCTTAAAACACACGTCTTTCTCTCCTGTCTTTTGATTGCTTGAGAGTTTTCACTAGCCCTTCTAGCATGAAGGATGCTTGTTAAACCATTAGAAATATATTTTGTCAGTACTTAAGCTGCAAATTCATACTAGGAAAAAGCAAAAGAGACGGGCAAAAAGAAACCACAGAAGAATAGAAAAGAAGTAAAACGGCGCCATCTTCCCATCTTACCTTTAATTATTGAACACATTTCCACTTAACTGCCTTGTATTTTTTAAAAAGAACCCCCCCCCCCCCCCCCCCCCGAAACATTACCATCTTTGCACCAGTCACATCAGAGAAAGTAGTTAACAATAATTTACCGCGGGACAAAAGTCTTAAACGAGTTCTATGGAAAAAAAAAAGTGTCAATTTTAAGGAGTATTATACCCTGAGCTAAAATTTCACACACATTTGGTTGGGGCAAAGATAAAATATTATCAAAAAAGGTCAATGGTCAACTATGAAAAACCCTACCAAACATACATGTTAATCAAATTAAAGCAAACAAACCATCCCCCAAACATTCAGAGCCCCCCCCCCCCCCCATATTTATTTAAAAAATCAAATTTTTAAAAAGCTACTAAAGTCAGCAACTTTCGATATTTACAAAGTGCAGGGTTTTCAATAAGTAATTGGGGACAAAAAGAAAAAAAACATGAATGAGGGGCGGGGATCAGTGTCTGAAAAATAGCCATCAACAGAAATTTCCACTAGTAAATACACGGATAATAGGAGCTGAGGAAGTGTCTCACTTGAAAAGAAAGTTACACAGAAATTCAGTACATAAGGCTTTCTTTTCTTTAAAAAAACAAACAAACCCCAAACAGATAATAAATTTAGAAAATAACAAATAAATAAATTTTACAAAAATATATATATATATATATATAAAGAATTAAATAAATAAAAATAACAGGAAAAGCATGTAAGGAATCGAGGTACCCCAAAAACAAGAACACCCGGAAGAGCAGCATGCCCACAAGTCTACCGTCATCATCCCACAGAGTCCTCCCAATGAGAAAAGTTCACAGCCACACTTGTCCGTGCTCCTAGTACCCTAGTTATCCCGACATCATCGACAGCTTAGGGTCAGTTGGGTTTGTTTGTTTTGTTTTGGGTTTTTTCGGGGGGAGGATGCGATGGTAATATTTTAATGCCCCAAGAAATATTATTATTGTTATTATTATTATAATAAAAAAAACCAGTATTCGAAAAAGATGGGATGGTTTCACAGCGTGAGAATTCTGGAGTCTTTCTTATTTTGCTCGTCTTAACTTGTACTTATAATAATAATAATAATAATAGATAACATTTGTATAGCGCAAAATCGCCCTCAACAGCAAGCTCTGTGCGCTTTACAATCTATACTCTTACCCCAGCAGAACTGAGAGCATTCTGAAACAACCTCAACTTCCTGGTTCCTGGGAACCATACAGTGCAAGCTGCCATTTATAGGCGCTAAAACACTAATATATGATAGGATCTTTCGCTGTCTATGGCCGGGTACCCATTCCCACCTAACTGAAGTGAGGAAAATCTGTGTAAAGTGCCTTTAACAAGGACATGACCGTTCAGTTTTCAACACTTCCAACAACCTCCCATCCCCTCCCCCCCCCCCCCAAAAAAAAAGAAAGAAAGAAAAGAAAAAAGATACAGTTTCTAAGAACAAACTCTTCCTCAAAGCTGAAAACTTGGAACAAATTATAAAAAAATCCAAAATAAAAAGTCCCCCAAGACACCATGAAAATAAAACCGGTAGCGAGGTAAGCTGGAAGAATCACACGTTAAAGTCTGTACAATATATTAGCACCCACGTCATGGCTACATCAGATTATAAAGGCAAATAATACATATAATACAATATATGAATATAGGGTTACAAGGAAATAGCAACAACTGCAAACATAACAAAATAAGATAGAAAGCTATTAGTAGCTGACAACACACACAAAGAGATAATACAACGCACAGCAATCTTTACGGTCAAACAGTGGTAAAAAAAAACCCACCCATAATTTCATTTCAGACAATAAGTGGGAAAAGGATTAAGGGACAGCACACATTCCCTCTGATAAAAGGCTTACACAGGGTTCCTGCCATGAACTTCCCACCAATTTCAAGGAGAAATTTTAAAAATTCAATGAGATTCGGTGAAGAAAGTCATGCCGAAAGCCCATTTCCAATAGGCCTACACTAGTCCGAAAGAAATCATAGTTTCGATTCCCCAACAAAAATTCTGTACAAGTCCGATTCTGTGAAATTTAAGGAGTTTTCAAGGAAGTTCCTCAAATTCAAGGAGTTTTCAAGGAGATGTTTCCTTGAATGCAAATTCAAGAGAGTTTTCAAGGACTCCTTCAATTCAAGGAGGCCGCAGGAACCCTTCTTATATGACATCACTAGAACTCCTGTGGCCCACAGACAGATTCCCAATATACCACCACATTTCCTCTGATATCAGAGCCTCTCTCTTCCCTCTCGGAGAAAACAGAGAGAAAAGTCTATAAAGGAGCAACACCGTAATCCTATTAATAGTAGCAGCCTTACATCTGTTAGAGATTTAAACATGCTTTCCTCAGTCGCTAATCAGATCCATCATTTCCCATTTCATTATGCACATATTTTGGCCATTTCTCAGATTCCTACACGTTTTCTATTTCCCATCAACCCAGTTTAGACGATCTCAGACAAACAACGTTTTGGCCCTGGCGTAAAGAAAAGCTCACCACCAATCTGACAATCGCCATTTTATGATTTAACGAAGGGAAAAAAATAAAGCAAGATAAACAGGCAGATACAAAATAGGGAAAGAACAGAATGTTATAAGCCAATGGGCACAGAGAGATAAATGGGATGAAAGGCTGGGTTTGTACAAATTATTGTATGAAATGATAAAAGACATTATTAACTAGAAGAAAATGGCACCAGTTTACAATCCACAAATTTGATTATGACGGCACGCCTCATATATTTCTACGAGACATTTTTGAAGAACAGGTCAGCTTGATTCCTCACGAGGAGGAAGACCCGAGAAATTGGGAATAATTCTCAAAGCACCCAGGAACTGGCTTCTGTTTCTGCCAGGAGTATTAAAAGTATCTCCCTTTCTTCAAAGCTGACAACACAGACAGAGTGAGGAGGAGAAACAGGATGACAAATGTCTGATGGGAAAAAAGGAGCAAACCACACCAGAGCACCCGCCAACCACCCACGGTTGTTCTAGAAAGACCAGCAGTTCTGTACGTACAATAAGCCACCGGAACAGGATTCGGCAGACAAGACAAGGGAACAAAGAGAAAGAAACAAAAAGATAACTGACGTGTGGTACAGATCTATCGCTACACACAGAGTATGAGGAAAGCCAATAAACAGAAACAAAATAAATACAATACAGAAGAATAAACAGAAACAAAATAAATACAATACAGAAGAATAAACAGAAACAAAATAAATACAATGAATACAGAAGAATAAATAGAACCAAAATAAACATGAAACAGAAGAATGAAAAAACGTGTGCGCATATATATATATATATATATATAATAAATATGAAGACACACAGAGAGAGGATTTTTTAAAAACAATATATATCTACACTCAAAAAAGGTAACACCCACAGGTTATAAAACTTCCACACCAAAACAGAAAAAAAGACATGACGGAGACAGAAATGAGTAATGGGTACAACCAAAGAGACAGCCAGGTTTTTTGGGGTGGTTTTGGGTTTTTTTTGTCTCATGAGGGAGAGAACAACGAAGGTATACCTTCCTGGGCTCTCTCTTCATCCTCCCCATCTTCATTCCCTGAGGCGATGCAGGAAAAAAACGGTGAAGGTGAACAGGTTAAAAAACAACAACCAGTGAATGCAAACGGAAAAACAGTGAATAGGCCAGATGATGACCATGTGATCTTTCATTAGATGAAAAAAAAGATGACCATGTGATCTTTCATTAGATGAAAAAAAAGATGACCATGTGATCTTTCATTAGATGAAAAAAAAGATAACCATGTGATCTTTCATTAGATGAAAAAAAAGATAACCATGTGATCTTTCACTAGATAAAAAAAAGATGACCATGTGATCTTTCACTAGATGAAAAAAAGATGACCATGTGATCTTTCATTAGATGAAAAAAAAGATAACCATGTGATCTTTCACTAGATAAAAAAAAGATGACCATGTGATCTTTCACTAGATGAAAAAAAGATGACCATGTGATCTTTCACTAGATAAAAAAAGATGACCATGTGATCTTTCACTAGATGAAAAAAAGATGACCATGTGATCTTTCACTAGATAAAAAAAAATATGACCATGTGATCTTTCACTAGATAAAAAAAGATGACCATGTGATCTTTCACTAGATAAAAAAAAATATGACCATGTGATCTTTCACTAGATTAAAAAAAGATAAGTGTTTAAACCAGGGATATTGAGGACAAAGAAAAAGGCCACATTATTTATACCAGACATTGTCCACAAAGCAAATGAACAAATTTTGAACAAATACACCCTACAGTAAAAAGAGCAGAAGAATAAGCAGACCAGCAGTAAGGGGGTGGGGGGAGACTGTAAATTTACGAGAATTATAAGTAATGGATCAGGTAAGAGCGATGGACAGTAGGCCCAGAGATGATAAACACAACAGACACAAAAAGCTGAACCATATTTAAGGGAAAGACACAGACAGAATGATCAAGCAAACAGTGCTCACAATTCAGCGGAAGAAAGGTCCCATGCATGCGCACCAGTGCGCATACACACACAGGAAACACACAGAGAAAGTCTCTGATTTGTCCAGTCTAGGTATGATCAGGCAAACAACTCAGAAAGAAAGTCTCTGACTGGAATGGAATAGTCTAGGTATGATCAAGCACACAGCTCTCAAAATTCAGTAGAAAAAGAAAGGTCCTGCACACACACACACACACACACACACACACACATACATGAAACACACACAGACAGAATGACTTTCAATCTCATCCCTCATTATACCCACAACTTTTGTAACGTCTACTGCCATTGTTAACGACCAAGACAAATTTCTCCCTGCGAGATGAATAATGATTGTCATTGTCATCGTTGTCATTGTCAATGATTGAAACACGTGCGGTCAAAGAAATCGTTAGATTAGATGATTAATCGACCAGTAACTATGGAGTTAGAGCATCTCTTCTGCACACAGACAGGACAAGTGAACCAAACAAGTTGTCGTGACAGAGCAGGCCGTGCTCTCAGAAACATGACACCACTGTCTAGACTATGTTCAGCTGACAAAAAGAAATTTCCTTTACCATCTCAGAAACATGACACCACTGTCTAGACTATATTCAGCTGACAAAAAGAAATTTCCTTTACCATCTCAGAAACATGACACCACTGTCTAGACTACATTCAGCTGACAAAGAGAAATTTCCTTTACCATCTATGACATTTGAAAAAATAGGTGAAAGGGCATTTGAAAATCAAGGCCCCAAGATCTGGGACGCTATGCCAATTAGTACTTTAATGAGAGATCAAATCTTTTGATTTATTCAAATGTCAGCCGAAGTCATTTCTGTTTTTAAATTAATAATAAAATGAAAATTTGAAGAGATTTTCTTTTGGTCAGAACATGTTGTGCATTGTATTTGCATTGCATGATACAGCGTTCAGAGCCTGTGAACTTAAATCAGGGTTGAGCGCCATATAAATGTCATTTATTATTATCATTACTATATTGTCAACAGACGACACAGCCAAACAGACAACCCACACAGACAGACGACACAGTCAAACAGACAACCCACACAGACAGACGACACAGTCGCACACTAGAGACAAATACCCCCCCCTACAGTAGCCTACAGGGTCACTACATTCTACATATGTATCACATTGTGGTGAGATCAGATGCTCGTCAAAATAATTCAACCCAAGAAAAAGATATTTTTCTGCTCACAGGACAATTATAACTGAATTCATTCTCTTTTTTGGGCTCAGCACTTTTTCTGCCCATTTAAAAACACATTTCTTTGTGGATTTTACATTAAAAAAACCATTGATCAATGGCACAACGGAATGTACATTTGCAGTTTCCGAGGATGCTCAAGCTTTGAAAGTCACCAAACTTTTGTGACCACTTTCTCGCTAAATTTACCTTCGATACTACGCAACCCCCGCCTCCTTCAGTCGCAAATTGTCTCTACTTCCCTTCAAGATAGATGGACCCCCC
>NW_004798797.1:17392-27122 GCF_000002075.1 Aplysia californica | reverse complement strand
CCCCCCCCTAAAAAAATCAGACAAATGAACAAGCTATAAAATGATATCAGTAACTCCATGCCCCCAAACGTTGAAAAAGCGCCTGATCCCACCATGCCGTGACACACACACATCAAAGCGGCAAAATATACAGGTTGAAAAACTGGAAACAGCAACGACCTAGTTTGACAAGGACATCAGACAGAGAAAAGATTTCAGAGTTTTCTCTCTTTCCTACATCTACTGACATGAAAATTCAGCTTTGCTTCAGGAAACAACATATCAAGAAATTTGTCCTTTTTTCATAAAAAGCATGTTTGTTTCTTTAAATAAAATCAAATCAAATCACAAATAATACACACATAAAAAACCCCATTAAACTCCTCTCCCCCCTTCTTTAAATCAAATTAAATTCATGTAACTTCTTCCACTAAAAATTATCTGGGAAGGGGAAATTCTAAAAAATCGATTTCGTTCTAGTATGTTTAAAAGTAATACTAATCAGGGAATGTTTTTCTTTAACTGGAAAAAAGCAAAACATTTTTTTTCTCCATTTCTTTTTGGTTCAAAATAATATTTTCACGTTTTCTTGTAACTTTCAAGGCTTGCTTTGGCCAAATGATAGACAAGCTAAACAACAGACTTCCTCTACGCCTCTGAATGACACAGTAAAGTAGGCGCTGGTCTCAGAGTGCAGTTACAACAGTGATGATGGAAGAAGCCCTCATTTACGGTAAGACTTTCAATCATTTACTGACAATAGGAAGAGATTTCATTGAACAATGAGGAAAACCACGCATAAAGAAAAAGATAGACAGATAGATAGACAGATAGACAGATAGATAGATAGATGGATGGATGGATGGATGGATGGATGGATGGATGGATGGATGGATGGATGGATGGATGGATGGATGGATGGATAGATAGATGCATAGATAGATAGATAGACAGGTAGATAGATAGATAGACGGATAGATAGATAGATAGATAGATAGATAGATAGATAGATAGATAGATAGATAGATAGATAGATAGATGAAAATCCCGGCAAGGAAAAAAAAAGGGAAAAAGAGAAAAAAAAATGTTCAACTGATGAGGTGGGCTGTCAGCATCTTCTACTTCTTTGGCTAAAGTGGCTAAAGGGTGAAGAAAAAGTTTCAAGACTAGCATAACATACATACATACATCCATCAGCATTTCTTAGATTTTTAAAGCTTTGATTACATTCTATGCACACAAAAAACCATGTGACATGATGAGATTTTCCTCTCTATTAAAAAAAAGTTGAGCCATTACTGAGGAAATTAAGACAAAGCAAGATGGAAGGTTATTGGTTTTCTTTTTGAAAATTATGAAGAAGAAGAAGAAGACGACGACAAAGTTTCTGTGACAGCACTTTTGTCTAGGAACTTAATACACTATACCGATAATTATTTTTAGTACTGCACTATCTCTGCATGCACTGCTCACAAGGAAAAACAAGAAGAAGAAGACGACAAAGTTTTGGTGACAGCACTTTTGTCTAGGGAACAGCAATACGCTAGATTCTATACTTTGATAATTATTTTTAGTACTGCACTATCTCTGCACGCACTGCTCACAAGGAAAAACAAGAAGAAGAAGACGATTGGCGAAAGCAGTTTTGTCTAGGAACTGCAATGCACTATCTATACCGATAATTATTTTTAGTACTGCACTGCCTCGGCACGCACGGCTCACACGGTGCACCAAAGTTTACGTGGAGCTATATATAACAAACCTACTCACATAATAAATGATCGATATAAACCCCGACGCAAAAGCTCCAAAGCAAACCTTTAGTCTGGACATGATAATGCAGGTCGCGACCTCAGTGCTTTCTTGTCCCGTCTCCCACTTTTTAAATAACAGTGAAAACAGTTGATAACAAAAAGTGAGCTCTAAAGAAAAAGTCACATTTTCACTGCAAAAAAAAATAAATGGGGATATGACAAGAAAACACTTAGGTCGCGAGGTGTTAAAAAAGTATTATTAATTTTGATTATTATTAGTCTCTGAGAGATTATGTGGCAGAGACGCGTCTAGAATGGTCCAGGAAAGGGGAGATAAGATATTTACCGAGTGCTGCATGGTTCTGAGCTGTTAACAAAGCAGTGCAGAAAAAAAAAAAAAAAAGGAAAGGGTAAAAATTGGTGAACAAAAAGATCAGCCTCCGACACGGACACACACCATTCACAAAAACAAACAAACAAACCTACAAATGAACAAACGAATAAAACACCTGTAGGCATTCCATTTGAAACATTTTACAGGGGATTAACAATAAGAATCTTTTAAAAGAAAAAAGTTCTATTACTATCTTATTTATTACAAAAAACAAAACAATTAGCTTCATAGTATAAAAAGACTAGACTCATTATTAACAACAAAAACAGAAAAAACAAAATTAGTTTCACGTTTATAAAAAAAAAAAAATACTAGTTTAGTTTGTCAATTTCTATAACGTAAATAGTTATTACTATCAAGCATTGCATTTAATATTGTCAACTCTCGACGTTAAAACCATACTCAGTCCTCTATAAACAGCAAAAAATTATCTGCACAATTCAACCGTACAGTTATCCACGGATAAAATACAAATTTCACGTAAGCCACGATACATTCTGCCAGCCTATCAGAAATCACAGTAACACTTATTTTGTTTTGTAAGTTTTTTCCCCCCAAATAAAACACCTCTGTGTAACATTAGTACAAAAACTTCTAGACAAAATAAGTCTTTAGAAAACATCAGACTTAAAAAATCAAAAGTCACAAAATACTTAGGAGGAGGTGACCGAAGCCATATAATAATAATAATATGTGAGGCAGCGTGCTGGAATCAGGCTCTCGTCAAAATAATCAAAGAGAACAAACTTGCATTTTACCGCAGGTTTGTGAATTTTTATCCAATTTTTGTTTTTTGACTCAACACCTTTCATGCCCATTAAAAAACTCATTTCTGTGTGGGTTTTTCTTAAAAATGTTGATTAAAAGCACAAAAAATGTAAATTTTCAGTTACCGCGGACTCTAAAGTTCAGGAAATAACTCATCTTTGGCGGCCATTTTCTCACTAATTTTACCACTGAAAACAGATGACCCCCACCTCCTTCATTCGTAAATATCGTGACTTGTATTCAAGATAAATGGATATTTTTTCCATCCAAATAAAGACAAGCGAACAAGCTTTATTTAAGATGATACCAATAACTCTAAATACCCAAAAATTGACGAGAGCCTGATTCCACCACGCTGCCTCATATATGAATTTATTCCAAATCCAACTGCGAGACATTTGAGATGACAAATACTACGGCTGTGAACATAAACGTGACCGGCAGTACATCCTCCAGTACAGACTTTTACTAAGGTGACCACGTCTATCTCAGAAGTGATCAGACAATCGAGAAAAAACCCAGAAAAAAACCCAACTCCCAAACAAACAAAAACAAATCACAAGTTGAGCGGTACTCACCTTCTCTGCGTCTGCGCGAACCTTTGGCTGACGCCGGCCTCTGCAGCCTCGACGGGGGCTCCTGCAAAAGGAGGGAAGGAAGGAAGGAACGGTTGTCATTTTCATGTTTTAGTTTTTGTAGAGTTTTTAGTTTTAATTTTAGTAAGAGTCTGTTTGTTTTAGTAGAGGTTTTACGGCGCTCGCAACTGCGTAAGGTCATTTGAGAGCCAGATGAGTAGACTACTTAGAGGTGTTACAAGAGAGTAACAAACGTAAAAAAGAAGGAGGGGAGATAAGGACGACAGATGTTTGACAGGAAAGAAGGAAGTAAGGGTTTTACAGCACTTGCAACACAATAAGGTCATTTAGGAGCCGAAGACTAGAGGTGTTACAAGAGAGAAAAAACACAAAAAAGAAGGAGGGGAGATAGAGAAGATAGATTTTTTTATAGGAAAGAAGGAGCAAACCACACCAGAGCACCCGTCAAACACCCACAGCAGAGTTTTTACGGCGCTCGCAACTGCATAAAGTTATATGAGCGGTGAGGGGTGGGTGTCAACAGAGAAGTCCTTACAGGGAATCAGACTTACTCTGCACACCTCTCTAGCCTCAACAGCACAAAGTCTGCTTCGACTATCAAGGCACCCGGAAATAGCGGGTCACAAAAGAGTGACAAACATACAAAAGAAGTAGAGGAAAAAATGACGATAGTAAGGATGAGGAAAGAAAAAGCAGCAGTTCCCTGTATGCTGTTCAGGCACAGTTATGAGCATGACATTGATGAATCAGCCCATTTACAATTCTACTGAGAATAAGAACATGTTAATTGCTCCCCTTTGGGAATGGCCCAAAGACATATTCAGTCAGTAGCACCACCCCGAGGGGGGGGGGGGGGGTTGTATCATTTTCAGAATAACATTTCTGTGACTTTTATATCTCTAAAGTAAAATGCTCATTTACGTTGCCCACAACACCAGGTGAGGCATCATGAGAGAGTTCACCAACAGTAAGTTAGTTAGTTGGACAGCCACATTCACACATCTCATCATGGCATTGGACAGAAGGGCGAGAGCACTGCTGTTGCTGGATCAATAACAATAACAACAACAACAACAACAACACGTCTCTACATGCATAATCTCAGACCTTCCACTTCAGTAGCTCACAAAACAGTTGTAAAGATGCATGTGATTCGCTTTTTCGTGTATATATGTT
Organism: Aplysia californica; assembly: GCF_000002075.1. NCBI lineage: Eukaryota > Metazoa > Mollusca > Gastropoda > Aplysiida > Aplysiidae > Aplysia > Aplysia californica. The sequence goes on along the minus strand of NW_004798797.1, from coordinate 22,455 downwards.
GTAAGCACACAACATCTCACTACCCTATGACAGGAAAACTTTCCCACTCCTGGCACATGAAGAAGAAAAAAAACAACCCAACAAGCCCCCTCAAAACAAAACAAAAAAATGTTTTAATCCCTGAAAGCAGCCACGCACACAGACACTCTCAGACAGTCATGAAGAACACAATCACCTGACAACAATCCGTATGGATCGAATGCATACCTGCTACAGTTTAATATACATGCTATATTAATTATATCATAGGTAGGTGCCTGCATGTCCTTAACACTGCTCATTCTCAGGGAACTGAGACTGTAAACCACAAAGAAGGGACCAGACACTGGAACTATTGTCAGTTTAAGTTTGTGCGAGCTTTCCTTCCACTGTCCGGGACACACCGTTACAAATAACCGAAACACTTCCACTTGTTTGACACTTTGCCGTCACATCTCGCCCATCGGTGATGTTTACAATGACAATGACAATACCACCCAGGATATTTGGATTTTCGCCAAAATGCCTTTGTCTTTGATGGCAGGGGTTTTCTTCAATATATATATAAGTCTTGTGGTGGCAAAGTGTTAACACACTTTTACAACATACTCACATGCTTCTCTTCCTTCTCTCCATTCACACGCGCTGGAGATTCGTTTTCCTTTTCCTTGCTCTGGTCTCTCTAAATTCACAAAGAAAAAGAAAAAGAAATAGAAAAAAAATAGCAGGATGCAAAACAAAGTTTTAAAAGTCACTGACAACAGCAGCAGGAACAGTATCTTACAACAGATACAGTCTTCTCTCTGCTAACATCCCAGAATCAGGGTTAACTGTAATGGAAAGAAAAACCGATTGGTTCACAGATTCTTCTGTTCCAAAATGTTTCTTTCCTTGGCATGCTCACAGGAAATTACACACAAGGAAACCACAAATTACCCACACAAACACACACAGTTTCAGCCACTGGATTGTGCTTTAGGTGTGTGTGGGGGGAAAAAGAAGAGAATTATCAAAAAATATTCACAAATATCATTGCATACTTTTTACTTTTCCGATCCAGCGACCAACATCATAGCATAAAACAAGCAAGCAATCAATTCCCCAGGGACTCTCTCATCCTCGGCACAGTGGAGCTAGCATCACGTAGAATCATCAGAATCACAGCAAGGTGTTTTACACCGTACACGAAACCACAAAAATTAATGGTTGAGCAGAACGAAGACACAGTAAGACTTCTAGGGCACTAAATACAATCCAAAACTGACAATAAACTACTTTCGCCACTACATTAAAAAAAACAACAACCATACTTCACAGAAATATGATAAACTAGATAAACATTTAAAAAATAACGGTTTAAAAAAAACCCCAACAACATGTATATTAACCAAGCATAACAGACTAAAAGATTGCTCTTTCAAAAGACCAAAACAATATTAGAGGGTAGATAAAAAGAGACCAATGAGATAAATCCTCAAACCATTCACAAAACTTGAGATCAAAAACCCTTCATGATTTTAAAACTTAAAATCACAAATAGGAAAACTCTGCAAACAACAAAATTAATAAATCTCAATGAACCACCAGAAAAAAAAAAATTTTGGAATAAAAAGATGAAAAAAAATCTTCATTTCCCAACAAACAAAATACAAAAATAAAACAAAACCCAAAACCCAACTGACACAGCTCATCTGGCACATTCAAAAACAAAATTAAAGATGTCAAAAAGAAAAAAAAGGTCAACTGAGCAGTAAAATTTTTTTAATTTACAAACATTTTCAAAACATGGCTGAAACAACAGGAGTCAGGCAAGCTCAAAACCATCCCCAAGACCACTGACAAAACAAAGGGATAACAAAAAAACACCAAAATAACAACCCCAAAAACGTTTCTGGGTCAAGTTTTTCAAAAGACCAACAAGAACAGAAAAGAACGTGACTGGGTCAACTCAAAAACCCCCAAAAAACAACCCTGAAAACATTCTGGGTCAAGTCCTTCCAACGACCAACAAGAAAAAGAAAAAGAATGTAACTGGGTCAACTAAGAAAAACCCCCAAAACAACCCTGAAAACATTCTGAGAGATGGTTTTCCAACAACCAACAAGAAAAGAAACGGATGTGACTGGTTCCACTTGAAAACATTCTGGGTGATGTTTTTTCAAACAACCAACAAGAAAAAAAACAAAAACAATGTAACTGGGTACAACTCAAAAAACCCCAAACGGTGCGTGCATGAACACAGCACGACGCCGTCCTCACATCGACGTGATCCCCGCGCCCCACATCAGCCCGCGTGGAGGCGAGCCCGCTCCCGTCGCCCTGAGGGTTGACAAACATCTCCCGCCAGCCCCCGCTCGCCTCGCCGCTGGCCGGACACAACGACGACTTGGGGCTCCGCATGTCTCCACACGGGGCCCGACGACGCACGGTACTGGCCATCATCCCCGCCGTCTCTCGGCTCGATGACGACACTTCTCCTCCTCCTCCTCTGGCCCCTCCTCCGGGGCAACCGCTCACATCACTTTCAGCGCCAGCAGCATCGGCTAAAGTTCTGTCACCGTCCTTTTTAGTAAGTCTTTTACCGCTGACCGCTTCCTCCTTTACCAGCTGACGTGGTAGTTTTGCGACACCCCTGCCGTTAGTTCTCCCCTCTTCAGAGCCTCTTTCATTTCTATCGTGATGAGACTTTCCATTTCGAAGTGAAGACAGGGAATTTTTTTTACCAGCGCCGTCCGTTGACTTCAGGCTGTGCTTGTCTAAAGACGATCGGCCCGACATTTTCGTTTTCTCTCTTGCGGAGAGTCCGCTGTGGGGCGGGGTGGACGTAGCGGAAAGTTTGCTCACAGCAGAGTTTTTGGCGTCACTCCCAGACACCTGACCTGAAGACGCTGCTGCTCCCTAGAGGGAAGGGGCGGACTTTATGTGTTTCAGTTTTAGTTTTAGTAAGGTATTACAGCGTTCGCACCTGCATAAGGTCACATGAGCGCCAAGGGGTGGATGTCAAAGGAGAAGTCCAAAAGGGGAAGTAGGAAGAAGTTACAGACTTAAGTTTTTATATCTAAAAACTTCTCATTAATTTACACCACTTTTAAATCAGCTCAGGCCCAACAGGATTTGTTAATCAAATTCTATTTCTGGTACGACATAGCTAAAGAAACAATGTGAACAAACTTCATGTTACGTATATTTACCTGTTCCATAAAACGGAAGTAAATCTTTGAGTGTCATGCTTTTTGCAGCATTTTCAGGTCACAAAGGACCACCTAACAACAAGGTAGCTGTATAAGTCAAGTGGGGGGTTGGCAGCTGCTCTCAAGCAGTCTGTTCCCTGTACTTCTTTCATCACGGTAATTCTATTCCTGGGCTGCTCATGCTGACAAGAGGGAAATACCCTACTGGCAAGACAGAAAGATCCTACTCCAGAGGGAAAGATCCCATGAAAAGAGGGAAAGATCTTACTGAACAGAGGGAAAGATCTTACTGAACAGAGGGCAAGATCCTGATGAAAAGAGGGAATGATCCTGATGAACAGAGGGAATGATCCTGATGAAAAGAGAGAATGATCCTGATGAAGAAAGGGAATGATCCTGATGAAAAGAGAGAATGATCCTGATGAAGAAAGGGAATGATCCAGATGAACAGAGGGAAAGATCCGGATGAAAAGAGGGAATGACCCTGATGAACAGAGGGAAAGATCCGGATTAAAAAGAGAAAGATCCTACTGCTGAATCATTCTGAACTACAAGTCCCCCCGAACGACAAAAAGCGAAGACGACGGATGACTAACCTTTCTGGACTTGTCTCGATGTCTCTCGTCCCGACCGTCCCGCGACTTCTCCCTGGTCTTGGACTCTCGCTCCCGGTCCTTGTGTCGGTCCTCCTTGCCCTTCTCCCGGTCCCTCTCCGGCTTGTGGTCGCGGTCCTTCTCGTGCTTGCGGCCCTTCTCCTCTCGGTCTTTGTCGTGCTTCCGGTCCCTGTCTCCCTTCTCCCGGCTTCTTTCCCTCTCTCCGTCCTTTTTCTCCTCCTGAAAAGAAAAGAGGCACACATATCATTTCATCATCGAAATTACCAATCTTTACAAAAGCACCTTCTTTTTAGATCAATAAATATCAGTTTTGTTGCTAAATTTGACAAATTGCAATAGTCCATCTTCAGCTGACTGACAGAATTTTCCATTGACACCAACATATCTGAAGAAGAATTAGAAAAGAAAAGTAAACCCCTTTACCACAAATTACAATGAGAGACGCATAACCTCATTTTGACAAGCAGTAAGTCTTTTCCAGGGTTCAGAGGGTTCTAATTGAATATCCAGAGTTTAAAAATCACAGCTGGTGAGTAGGGCGGGTGTGTACTATCTGTGAAAAACAAAAGATGAGAAATCTACCATCCTCTGTGTATTACAGCTGACTATCCATCTCTACCGTGACAAATGTTTCCCTCGCTACGATATACACAAAAACTTCCGCACGGCACACAGCTGAACTGAAATCATAGGGCCCTCAGGCATATGTGAATGGATGGGTTCTCTGTGCCTTACAGACCATTTTAGTTTTAGTAAGTGTTTTACGGCACTTGCAACACAATAAAGTCATATAAATGCCGAAGATTAGAAGTATTACAAGAGAGTAACAAACACAAAAAAGAAGGAGGGGAGAAAAGGACGATAAAATGTAGATGTTTGATAGGAAAAAAGAAGCAAACCACACCAGAGCACCCATCAACCACCCACGTGCCTTACAGACTGCAACAGTGTAGGTCCCACAGGGGACTGACACAGAACATTGGAACAAACAGACCAGCCAAACGATTCAGGATGAAGTTCTGTGAGCCTCTGTTAGGATACACGACTAGTTCCTAAAGTTGAACAGGAAATTGTCACATGTGAAAACTACAATGCATCACTCGATTACATTCTGAAAGCCACGATCATTCTACAAATGTCAAACATACAACTTGTAGGCTTTGACCGTCACCCGAGCAAGATTAAAAAATTGCTACTAACTGAAAATGTTTAATGCGTCCCACGTGGTCATATGACCTAATGCAGTTGCGAGCCCCATAAAACATTTACAACCCCCCCC
>NW_004798797.1:13429-17156 GCF_000002075.1 Aplysia californica | reverse complement strand
CTACATTTGTCGTTTCCTGATTGTTTTTAACATTGAGCGTCCCACGTGGGCTTCATCAAGCACTACCTCATTTGATTTCTTTTCCTTCCACGATACTCTCAGCAGTCTCCTAAGAAACCACATTTCTGTTGCCTCAAACAACCAATTCAATAACAAAACCCACCCCAAAAAGCAACACTTTGTACCACACCCAGAGGCTTAGCACACAGCTCCTACCTCGTTGTCCCTCCCCTTCCGTCTGTCTGCACTCTTCGTTCTGTCCTTCTCTTTCCTCTCCTCCTTCGCTGAACCTCCTCCGCCACCGCTTCCTTTCAAAACTTTTTTGACGTACTCCTCATTGTCAACCTGACCAGGACAGAGCAAAGAAAACCAGCTTGTAATTACATCTCTGCAAAGAACAACGGTTTAACAAAAATCCATTTCAAATAAACATAGAAGCATCAAGATATCTGAAAGAGAGAAAAAAAACAACAGTATAATGCATACTTTAAAAAAAAATTAATTAAATATCTCTGCTTTGTGTGGAAGAGGCAGACATATTTGCCAGTCCACAAAGGAACTTCACAACTCAGACATCAAAATGTTGCCAAGGTTCCGAAAAGTTTGGCAAATTCATATAAATATTTTTTTTTTAAACCAAAAAAAACCCCCAGATACATTCCTCATAAATCAATCTTATAATTCCCAGTATTTCCTGGCATTGAAGTAGGCAACATGGCCTCTCCCCTCACTCACATTTTTGTTAACAGCATCGGCCAGACCCTGAAGCAACTCGTTGGTTCTCTCCGGCTCATGCCCAGCCACGATCTTGGCTGTCTTCACAGCCAGAGGTTTGCCCGTCACCGCAGCTGTTGAGAGAGAGAGAGAGAGACAAACGCTACATCTACGACTTTACTCACGCTGAGAAGCACGACTCCTAGAACAAAGAGATCATAGGCAACACAGAAAGAGGAACTTGCTGTAACTAACAACTCTGAGAAATAAAAATCCCTTTCAGAACTGTGCAAACACAGAAACCGGTTAAACTCAGTACTTATATACTTATACCAAAGGCGTTGCAGCAGTGTACTCGATGCGATAAGAAAAAGAAAACACAACGAAAAATGCAGGGTGAACCACTACCTGTTTACACCTGCTGACTTCATATATATACCACAGATTAGTCCCAACTGTGTGTACAGATTCAAGAATCCTTTCAAGACTTGGGAAAAAGAGACTATCAATGGTGACTATGAATTTCTTCGAGACCAGCAGCTCCAAAGAAAACAAGTATTTTAACAGACAGTTGGAATTTGGTTGAAAAAAACCTTCAACAAAAACAAAATTAAAAACCGTTTAAAACATAAAACAAGCAAAAGTAAAAATTGCGCATACTTACAAACCATGTCAATTGCCTTTTGCAAGAAAGCCATCTTTGAGTCTTTCTCCTGAGGGAAACATTCCAAAAACAAAGACAGCGATGAAACAAAATGAGCCAATGAAAAGAATTCATCAGAGGGGAATAAGTTTGACACAGAATGTCTTATTCAGGACAGTATCATCATCACAATATTTATTTATCTGTTTAAATCAAACCAGTCAAAATTACGAATACAAGAACGTGAGGCAACATTTCCACTTTGATATAAACTTAAGCTCGACAATAAAGTCTAATTTTCCTGAAGGAAGTTTATACGAATACAGCCTCTTTTTCTTTGTTTTAGTGAGTGTTTTACGGCACTTACAACACAGTAAGGTCATATAAATGCCGAAGATTAGAGTATCACAAGAGAGTAACAAACACAAAAATAGAAGGAGAGGAGATACGGACGATAGGTGCTTGATTAGAAAGAAGGAGCAAACCACACCAGAGCACCCGCAAACCACCCACGAATACAGCCTCTGATAGTCATACTAGTCAAGTACAGCAACATAAAAAACTTGCAGCAGACCAAGACAGACAACAATGCAAGCCCGGAGTCTTCTCAGACAAAAACAGCAAAGACTGAAAAACATAATCTCGGTGGTTTCATTTGTTTCACGTTAACGAGTTACAAAACACGACAACCATTTTATATGTACCCAAGACAAAGAAGGAAACAACAGATAGGGAGACAGAGATGACAGTAGGGTGGGGCGTAAAAGAAATAGGACTTAGCTTAGCAGTTGCACCCTCAATTGAAGTTGTATGATCAATTAACCTTGTCTTGTGTATAAAACTGTTGCTGTCAGTAATTATAAATCACAGACTAATCTTTCTACGTACACCATTTGCGCCTTACAGTCTTGCAACCTCTAGCATTTTACAACAAGATGGTTTTTGCATTACTTTACAGAAATGTTTTTAATTTCAAATTTCAAATATCAATCACCAACCCTAGATTTTGAGGAATCCATTCCATATATATAGAGAGATGTATCTGAAATCACCATACCTTGACATTTTCAGAGTTCAACTCAGATTCTGTGAAGAGTCCTTCCATGAAGCCAGTTGTCTTTAAAACCTATAAAGAGAAAAAGGGCGTGAACCAAAAACACAAACATGTTGAACGATCGGCTACTCATGCATCGGACATAAAAATTAAAGTATACCTGGATGCTGCCAACTTGTGTCACCAGTAGCTATCACTGAATGGAGCTCTTACTGATTCACATAAAGCTCTTTTACACTTGAAAGCAAAACCAAATCAGAATTAATTTAGAAATTAAAAAATCCTCGCCACAATTGCTCGAGCCCAAGCAACATCATCTTATCAATTAAGGCTTATTAAATTAGGCTATTTACTTCACATTCTCAAGATCACCATTTTTCTGTTCTCTCGTTGTGTGTTGTTCTTTTCTTCTGGACATGTCAATACCTTGCGCATAGGCCTACTATTTTTTAAAGACACTACTAGATCTAGACTCTAGATCTAGATCTATAGACTTAATGCTTCATTAATATTTGTGTATGCTACATCCTTATTGACCGTATCCTTCGACTTGACTTCGAGTCTTCGACCTTCCATTCAAAACAGTAATCTACTAAACTTTATTTTGATTCATTTATTAATGAAATGATTAGCTTCTCATTCCTAAAAATATACTCCGATTAAAACAACAAGCACCTCTGAAAATAACATTGCAAGGACCCAGGAAGAACATCATATTTACATTGATGAGGACTCCTTCTCCTACCAAACAAAACACCACTCCCAGTCTAACACTAAATACTCACAGATGTGACAACATCATGAAGAAAACGAAACGGTGGTTTACTCAATAACTTTTCTGTCAAGGGTGGCTTCTTAATAATTTTGCCCAGGGAATCCTGGGTCTTCTTTATAATCTTTGGATCCATCGTCGAGTTGTGGTTAAGTACTTCAAATCAGAAAATGCTTGAAACAAAAAATGTGTGATGTCAAGACACCATAGTGCATCTGCTATACCAAAACACCACCAAATTTCGCTGAACGGAACTACAACTGGAATTCGTTCCCACAATGCACCTCACTCACAATATCCGGTATAATAGTACAACGTCGCTAGGGATACAAGAAGCAGGTTTGCAGGAACGAAACAATATAAATCACATACTTTTTTTTTTTCTTTCTCCTTTGTTGTTCCAAAGCGGAGTTCATAATAATATCCGATCATTCCCAGAACTATTTTTCAATGTAACAAAACAGAAGCCAGAAGCCACCCATTTTAAAAACTCTTGGCCGTTGAAGATAATCATTAAACTTTACATAAAACATAAAAGAGGGGG
>NW_004798797.1:5533-6593 GCF_000002075.1 Aplysia californica | reverse complement strand
CCCCCCCTGATCTACTCTGATCCGTATAACACGTCGGATGCGGACTTTCGGAAACTGTTATGTGGATTAAAAAATCGCATGTGTTATTTTATTAGATCTAGATCTTCATCTGTTTTACTTTGACAGATTAATTAATTTATTTAAATTTTTTTTGCGAACTAGCATAAATATGCTGACATTTGTCGATAATTTAACCCTTTACCATACTCTTTCGACGTGCTCCCCCACCCGACCCCCACCCCAACCCCTCACCCATTTCTAATTTTCGATATCGAGTCCTTTAGAAAATAGACCTGTCCTGCCTCCCCAGACATCGAAAACACTCTATACAGCGACAAAGCACAGCTGATTAAAACCTGTCAATTCTTTGCCATATCGACAGACCGAAGGGCTAGAACCCAAATGGCCGCTGGATCGGACAAGTAAAGTAAAGTAGAAAATGGACCCCATTGTGTGAGTCGATGGTTCTAGGCTGGTTTCCCCCGGCTGAAAGCAACAATTTTTTTCATATAGAACGGAAACGTGTCATAAAAATGAATTCTACTTTCTTTGATTTTGTGTGTGTGTGTGGGGGAGATTACAGAGCGGACATTTGGCGCGTGCTCTGGTGTGGTTTGCTCCTTCTTTCCCATCAAACATCTATGGTCCTTATCTTTCCTCCTTCTTTTTTTGTGTGTATGTTAGTTACTCTCTTGTAACACCTCTTTTCTTCTGCACTTATAAAATGGTCTTGTTGTGTTGCAAGTGCCATAAAACTCTAACTAAAACTAAAACTAAAACTCTTACTAATACTAAAACTAAAACTAAAACTAAGGAGATTACAGCCATGGTTTCTCGTTGCCCACTGCCGGTTTGTGTCTAGTTCTCGGATACTCACATGTTGTTGGAACGCCTTACATGTCAGGATAATAATGTTGTAGTTTTTAAAGTGTTTTTTTTTTAGAGCATCCAAGCAAAGAAATGAACGGCGACCCATTATCCCCGATGTCTGTTTCGGACCTGGTACTTGATGATGATGATGATGATGATGATGATGATGATGATGATGATGATGATGATG
>NW_004798797.1:0-1528 GCF_000002075.1 Aplysia californica | reverse complement strand
TGGGGTATTGGAATGAGATGAGAAAGTTAAGAGGGAGGTGAGTGTGTGTTGTGTGTATGGGGGGAGGGGGGGATGAAGGTGTGTGTGTGGGGGCGGGGGTACACATGATCTCCCAGCACGCCAGCAGGAGGTGCACCACCTGCGATGTTGTCGAGACGGAAATGAACAACAACAATCGTGTGTCACGACGCAGTGGAATCAGGCGCTCGTCACTTTTGGGGCATATCATTTATTTGGTATCACCACAAAACGTATTCATTTACCTTGCTTTTGGTGAAAAAAATATCAGTTTATCTTGGAGAAAAAACAACTGGGAGATACCTGCGATTGAAGGAGGTGGGGGTTGTCTGGTGTCAGAGGTAAAATTAGCGAGAAAATAGCCGCCAAAGTTAGGTGGTTCCCAAAGCTTGAGTGTTCTTTGAAACTGCAAATTTACTTTTTGTTTTTTCGTGCTTTGGATAGAGAGTGACAAACATACAAAAGAAGTAGAGGCAAAATGACGATAATAAGGATGAGGAAAGAAAAAGCCCCTATGTTGTTCTGGCACAGTATGGAGCATGACATGGATAAATCAGCCCATTTACAATTCTACTGTACATAAGAACATGTTAATATCCCCCCCTATTTTGGGAATGGCCTAAAGACACTTCAGTCAGTCACCACACCAGTCTTGTTCCGCTTTCAATAACAAATTGAGCAAAATACCGTGGGAAACTATATCGCCATATTTGGAGGCTGCTTCTGCCCTATTTGCATAAAAGGGGAATAAAAAGAAAAAAATGAGGGGAGGGGGGGGGGGCGATGTAATAGAATAATGATATGTTACTGTAACGATAACAAAATTCATGGTAATAAGAATAAGGTATTCATCCCCCCCTCCCCTCAAATAAAACCCCCACTCTTCTACACTCTTGTTGCAAAATGCCCACATAAATAGCCCATCCTTCCAGACAGATTTCTTTTTTGTTGTTGTTGTTAAAAAAATACCTTTTAATCATGATTTATTATCGTTACAGTTACATATAATATAATATTCTATCACGTTCTCTGATTCACACAAATGATATAACGATATTAGATCTATTGAGACTTCCCAACTGTGTGAACGAAATGGGATATATCAATAAATCTCTCAGTAAAATAAGGTCATGGTCATGACTTTAATGCTGATGCATCGTAACGTGAGACCTTACCTCAGGGGTCAGGGGTCAGGGGTAACTTTCACGTGAGGAGGTATGTCTACTTTGGTGGCTCTTTCTTGTCTTCTTTCTTTCATTCTTTTTGAGTCTTTTATCCCTCTTTTTTTCCACCCAGTTCATTTTTTTCTTTCACTCTTTTTTACGTGTTCTTCTGTCCCTTTTTTGCTTTTTCTTTCTTTTTTTTTTTTTTTAGAATCACTCTTCTTTTTTTTTTTTTTAGCTCATTCCTTCTTATTTTAAACACCCAGATCACGGGCCGTGTACGAAACTCAAATAATGAAAAGAGACAATCCCCCAACCCCCTCCACTCCTCACCCCTCCCGTCCTCA
>NW_004798796.1:74635-76183 GCF_000002075.1 Aplysia californica | reverse complement strand
AATATCTCGTGTTTGAGACAATGGATTAAAATGTGCTGGTATCCATTTGCTGGTGCCAAAATGAGGATGTTGCTTATAATAATTGTACATTGTATTTCTGTGTATTGCGCTAACATTTTTTAGGCGACATCACGACCTATGGGGTAGCAGTAAGGCGTTTAGACGTTGCCTGCAGAAGACCCAAGTTTGATTCCCGTGTGGGGTAATTCATCGAGTGTCTTGGTCTTTCTTCGGGGACGTCGAAGCCCGCCTCTTAAATGTTTGAAAATGGTTTAGGTTAAATGCCCCTATCAACACTGTTAGGTTATGATTTAAGAGTCGTGACTTCCGAGTTTAACGGCCATTTTCGAAAGGATCGAGCCAATAAATGGGTAATTCGTGTAAAGTGCCTTACCCAAAAACACAACGTAGGACTGAGCTCACTCCAATGTTGTAAGTTGTGTAGATTGATTAGGGTGTAAACACACCTACACTCATTCAGATTAAGCGATGTCGAGGCTCAGGCGAAATGCGGTCCGTCATTTATATGTGTGGCTTTTAGTAACCTCATTTTGTATTAAATGTGACGTCAAGCGACTTGTCCACAATAGTGTAGTCCTACGCCTTGTCAACCAGTGAATGTCTTTGTCGATATTTTTGCCCCCCCCCCCTTTCCCCACACGCACACCGCGCAACTGTGTCACCTTTGTCACCGTTGTCGATAATTGTTGTATTATATTTTCTGTTCGGAATTATAGCGTCTTTAATTAAAAAAAATGATCCCAGAATATCTCGTGTTTGAAGCAAGGGATTAAAAAGTACCGGTTGTCCATTTGCCGATGCCAACATGAGGTGTTGCTTATACGTAAGATATTTCTGTGTCTTGCGCAAGCATTTTTGAGGCGACATCACCAGTGGTGTAGCTTTGAGTCTGAGGCGTTTCGACGTTGCCTGCTGATGATCCAAGTTTGATTCCCGCGTGGGGTAATTTATCGGGTATTTTGGTCTTTCTGCTTGGAAGTCGATGCCCGCTTCTTAAATATTTGAAAAATGATATAGGTTTCAAGTTCCTATCAACACTTTTAGGTTATATTTAAGAGGTGGAACCTCCGAGTTCAACGGCCATCTTCGAAAGAACTGAGCCAAATGGGTAATTCGTGTAAAGTGCCTTACCCAAAAACACAACGTCGGACTGAGCTGACTTAAATGTTTTAAATTGTGTGGATTGATTAGGGTGTAAACACACATCCACTCATTCAGTTTAAGCGATCTCGAGGCATAGGCGAAATGCGGTCCATCATTTCTTTGTGTGGCTTTTAGTAAACTCATTTTGTATTAAATGTGACGTCAATCGACTTTTCCACAATAGTGTGGTCCTACGCTTTGTCAACCCAGTGATTGTTTCCAGGTCATGGAACTCGTGGTGTGATGCTACGGCTCTTTTAACCAAAAACATGATTATTGGTGCTCGAACGAGTCTTGACGTCAAATAAATGGAGACAGAATCGGCATGAAAGAAACAGGGGCTGGGGTGAAGGGGGGAGAGAGAGAGAGAGAGAGAGAAAGAGA
>NW_004798796.1:71917-73584 GCF_000002075.1 Aplysia californica | reverse complement strand
TACCCATCCCCGCCACACACATGCACCCCCCCCAACCCTTTTTTCCCCCTGACACCCTGATTTATCCCCTCTCAGTTTTTGTCATTTAAGAGGTGATCTATAATCTGTGGTAATGTTTTATTTTTTCTTAGGTTTTTGCATTTAGGTCTATGTTTGTTTGTGGGTGGTTGGCGGGTGTTTTAGTGTTGCTTGCTCCTGTTGTTACTCTCTTGTGGCGTCTCTAATCTTCGGCACTTATATGACCTTACTGTGTTGCAAGTGCCGCAAAAGTCTTACCAAAACAAAGCATTTAGGTTTTCTTTCTCCTGGTTGCTTTTGTATTTCTTTTCTGTTGGTTACGTTAATGTTACATTTCTCTAAATAACATATGCGTTTCTTTTTCCCTAGTTGCATTTCTATTCTCTCCCTAGTTACGTTTGTGTTTCTTTTGTTTCGGTTACGTTTGTATTATTTTTTCTTATTACATTTGTGTTACTTTTGGTCGTCTTTATTACATTTGAATTACTTTTCTCCTCGTTACGTTTGTCTTTCCAGTTCTCTCAGTATGAGATACACGTGGGTGGTTGGCGGGTGCTCTGGTGTGGTTTGCTCCTTCTTTCCTATCAAACATCTGTGTTCCTAATCTCCCCTCCTTCTTTTTTGTGTGTGTTACTCTCGTGTAACGCGTAATCTATTCTTCGGCACCTATACGACCTTATTGTGTTTCAAGTGTTGTAAAACTTTCAGTAAAACTAAAGCTATGAGATACATGTTTGTTGTTCCTCTCCACCAAGTGACGTTCGTGTTTCTTTTATCCTAGTTACCAGAGCAATGGCAGTTGTCAAGTCGGACTCTGATTACGTAACTTGCCATTAGCGGCTAAGCTGGTGAACTGAAACTGCCACCTCGCTTGACGTAAACGACGGTATTACAGTATCACCTCCTGTGCCACACTCCTCCGTCTATCTCTTTTCCTAGAGCTGGGCGAAGAATCAATTCCGGAACCGATTCCCATGATTAATACTACGGAGGAAAAGTTCCGATTCCTTTTTACATAAACGAACTGTCATCAGTAACTTTAATCATTAAAATCTTTTTTGTCCCCTTTTTTATAATAAAAAAAAAAAAGTTGATTCTTTGTAGTGCTCCGAAATCAAGGTTATCCTAAATCCTGAAGATGTTGGGAGCTAACAAGGTAACCACCAGAAGAAATCACATTAGAAAGTAAGTAATTGGGTTCGGAGTCGATTCCTACGATTCCTAGCTTTCAATAATTGGGAACCTAGCCGCCCGCACTGTCTTTTCCCCCCCTCACCCGCTCCTGTACACACATAATGTCCAATCACGAGTACACTCACGTGCCCCCATACACGTACTCGCATCTTTGTACACACGTCCTGTGTACACGCAAATACGTACACACATGCATATACGTACTCGAATGTTTGTACATACCTGCGTACGCACAAATACTTACACGCGTACATACACATACGTGGGTGGTTGGTCTCCTGCCTCCTGTTTGTGTTTGTTATACTCTTGTACTTGTAACAGCTCTAATCTTCGGCACTTATATATGCCCTTTTATTGTTGCAAGTGCTGTAAAGCACTCACTAAACCAAAAAATTAACCCAAAGAACAAAACATACGTATACAGACTTACACACATGCACACACGCACGTACGTA
>NW_004798796.1:66540-68036 GCF_000002075.1 Aplysia californica | reverse complement strand
ACAACAACAACAACACCGCCACCACCTCCGCCGCCGCCGCCACCAACAAAAACAACAACGACAACATCGACAACAACAACAACGACAACATCGACAACGACGAACCCCAACACAGGAATCGACTCCAATCTTCTGCGTGCGACGGCGAAACTCCAAACCTCTACAATACATACGTGGGCGCCTCAACATTGCTTGTACTTGTTCAATACATAGTAATAGCTTACTCTTAAACAACACCCCCACTTTGGCGTTTGTCAGCAAAAAGACACCAGTTTACATTAGCCCTTGCCTCAAACGTGAGATATTCTAAAACCTATTTTAAAAGAAGTCACGTGGGTGGTTGGCGTGTGCTCTGGTGTGGTTTGCTTCTTCTTTCCTATGAAACATCTATCGTGCTTATCTCCCTTTCTTATTTTTTTATGTATGTAACTCTCTTGTGACACCTCTAATCTTCTGGCGCTCATATGACCTTATGCAGTTGCGAGCGACGTGTAACCTCTACTAAAAAAAACAACAACTAAAAATCAACTAAAAGAAGTCACACCTTCTGCGTGCGATGGTGTAAATTGTAACGCTTTAACATTTCTTGTTCAGTACACGTACATAAATAGCTTACTTACACACAACACTCCATTTTGGTGTGAGCAAAAAAGGACACCAGTACGTTAGCTCGAGCCTCGAACACGGGATAGTTATAATGCATGGACCTATTTTACTAGAAGTCACACCTTCTGCGTGCCACGGCGAAGCGCCTTAGCATTCATTACTTGTACCATGCACAGGAATGCCTTACTTATTCATATTACAACACCCCGTTTTGGCGTCCGCCAGAGGACACCAGCGCATTACCTCTTGCCTCAATCGCGAGATAATAAATATTATGTTTGTTGGTCCTATTTTAATAGAAGTCACGCCTTCTGCGTGCTACGGCGAAGCGCCTTAATAAATTTATAAAGGCTTCACCCACCATATAGATCTAGATCTAGAGTCTAGTACGAAGTTAGTCAGTTTTTCGACTTCTACGTCTCAGCATGGTTATTCTGGTGTGTGCTAGCATGTGTGTTAGTGTGTTTTGCTCGTGTGTTTTCATGGATCTAAACGCGTGGTTTGCTTCTTTCTCCTCCCAAACCTTTTGCGTCCTAATATTTTGACTGATGTTTAATACGTTTACCGTAGCATATTATTGTCAGACCGAGCTGGTGGTTTATCAAAGTATCGGGGCAGTTTTAGAATTGTCAATTTTATTCCAGTTCCAGGCTTGAGTCTGCAGTTGTAAATACATTATCGTGTTACGACGCAATGAAGCCAGGCGCTCGTAAAGTTTTGAGCCAATGGAATTATTGGCTTCATCTTAAAGCTTGTTCATTTGTCCTTTTGTTGATTTTAAAAAATCCCATCTATCGTGAATAGACGTTGAGATATTTAACAATTGACGAAGGTGGGATTCGGATAAGCAAAAATTAGCGAGGAAATGGCGGCCAAAAATGTGATGATTT
>NW_004798796.1:63225-64986 GCF_000002075.1 Aplysia californica | reverse complement strand
GACAAACAGACGGACAGACTGACAGACAGAGAGATGGACACAGAGAGGAAAAGAGAGACTGACAGACAGACACACAGACAGGCAAACAGACAAAGATGATGAGAGATAGACAGAAAGACAGACACACAGACAGACACACAGACGGACAAACTGACAAAGATGAAGAGAGGGAGTGAAACAGACAGACTGACAGACACACAGACAGACAGACACACAGACAGACACACAGACAGACACACAGACAGACACACAGACAGACAGACACTCCTATCCCTGTAAGTGTCGTGCTGAATTACGGTAAAGTATTCTTGAAGTTTGGTTGTATTGCTGGAATATCGTATCCCTCTCAGTCCGGTCGGCAAGATGAGACAGCCCGCCTCTGAAACAGTCTAAACTGTGTTGATGGGGGCGTAAACCGTCGACAACACAGATTTGTATTACGATACCCTAGACTCTGATGTCACCAGGGCTACTGACTGGAGTGTCTTTAACATGTTCCTATTCACAGTAGAACTGTAAACGGGCTGATTTTGTCATGTCATGCTCATACTGTGCCGGAATAGCATAGGGGGAACTGCTGCTTTTTCTTTCCTCATCCTTACTATCGTCATTTTTCGCTCTACTTCTTTTGTGAACTGCTAATGCTATTTCCGAGGTAGCTTGATAGTCGAAGCAGACTTTGTGCTGTTGAGGCTAGAGAGGTGAGCAGAGTAAGTCTGATTCCCTGTATGGACTTCACTTTTGACATCCACCCCTTGGCGCTCACCCACATTTTGTATTTGCATATTATGGGTTCCGTCACAGCTCACCAATGACACTTTTTAGTGGCAAAACTAATTACGAGGAATTAATTTTGAACTGAACATTTTTTTTCACTAAAAGCCCCCAAAGCATGCGTTTAATACAGATAATGTCGCGATTAGTAAAAAAAAATAGTTACGGATTTGATTTTTATAGCGACATTGTCCCAGCTGTAAACCTTTTAAGGAATTTTCTAGAACAGAGCCTATAAGTCTTTACACAAATATTGATCTGTGAAGACAAATTAATACAAGTCACTGTGCAAGAGCTGGAACGTTTCTGTTGGACAGTTGAGGAGATATTCATATTTTGACAATAAGTCGCGCCACCAACTTCTGACCGCACTATGGTGTGTTCCCCTTCTTTTGAGCCTAAAGGGGCGGCCGTGGTGCTCACGCTTCACAACGAACTGTTTGTATAGACAGCAAAGAGTGGCCGCCATGACAGTGGACGGTCTAGGTCTACAAGTCTATGGTCAGCAATCATTAGCTCTAGATTTATTGTTTTCAAGGGACAAACATTACTGTAGTTCGCCAACAGACGTTTCGTCATTTCCTTCCACAAGGTCATAGACTGGAGTGCAATAATTGTGCACAGCACAACGAGGGGGAAATTGCAGCCGTAGTGTGAAATGTTGGGCCGCACTTGCCGAGAGTGCTGATGAATAATGAAGTGTTGGGGAGAAATTGTGAGTTCTGTATCCGGGGGAACTTACAGTTCACATTCCTGTTTGTCTCGTTTGTCTTGTCTGTTTGTTTGTTTGTTTGTTTTTGTTTTTTTCTTTTGAAAAAAAGAAAGAAATGACGCGCCGCTTCGCTCTCCACGAACCGTTGTTTTATTGTCCTGTCGCTCGGTCTGTCTGCTGGGATGTTTCAAAGTATGATAAAGTGCATTTCTGGGTGATTGTGTGGCCAAGTGTTGAAGCTAGCATCAATATTTAATAGTAAAGCACCTAATAAT
>NW_004798796.1:60263-61605 GCF_000002075.1 Aplysia californica | reverse complement strand
GGGATTTTGTCGAGAATTTCTGTCTTTCTACTGGAATGTTATATCATTCTCAGCCCGATTTGGCCCTGACAGGTAGGGTCGTAAACCGGCCTCTTAAAATATCTCAATTGTGTCAATGGGGACGTAAAAATACCTCTATTTTTTTTTTAATGAAAGACTCTCGACAGTTTTATTTTAGCTAGCGTTTCACGGCACATGCAACAAAATTAGGTCATATAAGTGTCGAAGATTTGAGGTGCTATAAGAGAGTAACAGACACCTAAAAGAATAATAGGTGATAAAAACGACTGTTGTTTGGTGAGAAAGAAGTAGTTAACCACACCTGAGCACCCGCCAACCACCCGTCAATCGACAGTGATTTTTTTCCAATGATGTGATTCCTTAAGGGCAGTGGGGCACCTGAGGCCTATTTTGGCTATTACAAGGCCTAGAGTGCCCATATTTGCTGTGGGACATTGTGTGTTATTGGGAAGCTAAGATCAATAGTTTAAAAAGTATATTATTGTCAATCGGTTGCTATGGAAACGGCAGCCATATTGGATTTTGTATACCTTTTTCAATCCCATTTTATTCCCTTATTTATTAACTGATTCACTTCTAATTTGGCACGTCAACAGTAAATATGTAGCTCTTAAAAGAGGCTTGCTCAATTTTTTTTAGATATGCTTTAGTTTCTGTTTTATGACACTTACAATTGGGTTGTTGCAAAAAAGTGACAAAAATGGAAAAATTATGCTTTCTCAGCCCATAAAGAAAAAACTACTCCATTAATCAAAAATAATTCAACAAGCCAAAATTGAGAACTAGGTGTTGTTGGTATCCTGTGAACGTTACATTAAAATTGAATAAAAAACAGAGCAGAAAAATGGGATAATGTGTGAAAAAATAGAATTCTAAGAAAACAGCCAGTAAAGGTAAGAACAGGCTGGAAAACATGTGCTTTCGCAGAAAAACCTGGGAAAAATCCCTCCTTTAGGGTGCAACAAGGCTTAAATACGTGACTGTCCAGGAAATGTCCAGGAAATGTCCAGGTACTATAATACGTAATAACCCCAATTTGCATAATGTGACCCCAAAACACGATTTCTAGGTGCCCCACCAGCCCTTAAGCCTTAAGAACCCCAGGGTATCAAGAGGGGAGGAGATGGGGGAGAGGTGAAAGGGGGGAGGGACGAGGTAGAGATGTGAAAGAGGAGGAGGGGGGAGAGGGAGAGAAGAGGAAAAAGAGGGAGGGACGAGGTAGAGATGTGAAAGAGGAGGAGAAGGGACAGAGGGGGAAGAAGGAGAGAAGAGGGAAAAGAGGGAGGGGCGAGGTAGAGATGTGAAAGAGGAGGAGGGGGGG
>NW_004798796.1:56604-58917 GCF_000002075.1 Aplysia californica | reverse complement strand
TTCAGAGGTAAAATTAGTGAGAAAATGGCAGCCAAAGATTAGCTATTTCCTTAGTTTTAGAGTCCATGGTAACTGGAAATTTACATTTTGGGCCCCTTTAATTAAGGTTTTTCAGAAAAATCCACCCAGAAATTAGTTCTTTAATGGGCATGAAAGGTGTTGGGCCAAAAATCTAAAATTTGATAAAAATTCACAAACTTGCAGAATAATGCGCATTTCTTCACTTTGATTATTTTGACGAGAGCCTGATTCCACCACGCTGCCTCACATATAAAATCAACAAATTACATGTATTCTTAGGGAGAACAGTAAAGACGCAGGAGTGGGCGGGGAGGAAATACGTCTGTAAAACAAAATGAAGGGAGAAAAGGCGATTTCATAACACATGTCTTCAAATTCTTCTAAGACGAGCAGTAAACAACGTGGTGTCAATTTCCGGCCTCTCCACGGGATGACAGCACACAATCCGGAAGTGCTATTTGCAATTTTCGCGCGCTGCCAGACTGCATCGTAGGATAAAGTGAGGCATCGTGGTGAAATCAGGCGCTCGTCAAAATACAGAAATCGAAGAAACTGGCATTTTTCTCTGTCCGCTTGGAAATTTTAAAGAAATTTTTTCTTTTTTGACACAACATCTTTAATGTCCATTCAAAAACTCACTTCTGTGTGAGTTTCTCTGAAAAAAATGTTGATTTATGGCACAAAAATGTAAATTTTGCCGTTTATAAGGACTCTCAAGCTTTGGAAGCTACCAAACTTTGGCGGCCACTTTCTCGCTAATGTTTTCTCTGAAACCAAGCGACCCCCACCTCCCTCCTTCAGTCGCAAATATCTCGACTTCTATTTCTATTCATGATAGATGAAGGGGTTTTTTTTCACCGAAAGCAAGACAAATGAACAATCTTTAAAATGATACCAATAACTCCACATGTTCAAAAACTGACGAGACGAGCACCTGATTCCGTCGCGTCGTAGGATTAAATTATGAAAAGCCTTGTCAAAACATTCTATTATATTATTATGATGATGGTAAAAATGATAGCCGGGACCACATGTGGCCAGTTTGACGCTTCCGGTGGGCAAAAGATGTTCGGAGACGTCTCCGGCGAGCACACTGGAACTATTCGGAGACGCACTCGTCCCGCACACAGATGCACAGCTTTGGGGGGTCAAACTGCGTATTGTTTGCTGCAAATCACACGTAGAGCCACTAAAACTGTTGCAAATCTATTATTTTCAAGAACAGTTCACACCAAACCGCAGTCACCTTATGGGTTAAAACAGGGGGGTGGGGTGGGTGGTGAATGCCCCCCTGTCCCCCCTGATTTTTTTTACTTGGTCTAGAGGCACAAAGCATTTTGATTGGTCAATCTTCGTCGGAGACGTCTCCGGTTAGATACTGCGTTTCCGGTGAAGGGAGCGAAAGAAGAGTAAAACAAAACCGTGGAGTCGGAAGTCATGTTTGCTGTAGTGTCGAGCTGACAAGGGATGAGGTCTAAAAATACATGATACAAAGGCGATATATTGTTCAAGACGGACATCTATTGTCGAGGAGAAAGTTGGTCTTTAAGTTTTTAGTAAGGTTTTACGGCGCTCTCAACTGCTAAGGCCATATGAACGCCAAGGGGTGGATGTCAACAGAGAAGTCTTTAGAGGGAATCAGACTTACTCTGTTCACCTCTCTAGCCTCAACAGCACAAAGTCTGCTTCGACTACCGAGGCACCCCGGAAATAGCAGTTCCCAAGAGAGAGACAAACATTACACAAAAGAAGCAGAGGAAAATGGCAATAGTAAGGAAGAGGAAAGAAAAAGCAGCAGTTCCCCCTATGTTGTACAGTACACTCCACTGTGGGGCACATTCAGTCGATGTCCGGAACTAGACGCGTATCTCACACATTGAGTCAGAAACTTTGTGTCTATCTCGTCGTTCACAACTGCAATTACAAATGTTGGTGCTATCTAAGTAAAGGGACCATTTTGAACTTTTTACACAAATGTTTTTGAGCAATTTTGGTAGATAATAAGAAAAGGAAGAGCAATTTTGGTAGGTAACAAGAAAAGGAATAACAATTATACACCCCCCTCCCCCACACACACACAGACACACACCAAGAAAGAAGTGTATGACCTAATTTGCCGGATAGACGGTTATGGTAGGACATGTCTAGGATACACGCGTACATAAAACGTAAGTTCCGCAGAGAGTTGAAGGACCTTTGGATGGGGAGCTCTGGGATCTGGCTGGGTAAATAGGGGAAGGTGGGGAGGTGTGTTTATATGTGAGTGTGTGTGTGTGTGTGTGTGTGTGTGTA
>NW_004798796.1:55283-56504 GCF_000002075.1 Aplysia californica | reverse complement strand
GAACGAACGAACGAACGAACGAACGAACGAACGAACGAACGAACGAACGAACGAACGAACGAACGAACGAACGAACGTACGAACGAACGAACGAATCAACCAACCAACCAGCCAACCAACCAACCAACCAACCAATCAACCAACCAACCAACCAACCAACCAACCAACCAACCAACTAACGAACCAACGAACCAACGAACGAACGAACGAACTAACAATTTCAGTTTCATTTTGTACTAATTCTCGTTTCGCTGTGAAATTTCGTTGTCTGAAAGTGATTCCCAGCAAACCCGGAAGAGAAGGAAAAAGTGCGAGACAACTACAGTAAGTGAGCGCTATAATACTTATTAATACTTTGTACTTCCTGGTCTGTCTTCTTTAGCTCTCTTAAGAGTTTTACGGCACTTTCAACACCATAAGGTCATATAAGTGCCGAAGATTAGAGGCGTTACAAAAGAGTAAGAAAAACGAAAAAAAGAAGGAGAGATCAGATCAGGATGATAGATTTTGATAGGAAAGAAGAAGCACCACACCAGAGCACCCGCCAACCACCCACGTATGTCTTCTTATTTTTTACCCTAACAATGAATGTATAAGACTATTCACTTATAGGCCTTTCTCTGTAAACCTTTGTTTATTCATCATGAAATTGTTTCCAAGCCTTTTTGTTGATATCAATTTACAGTCTCTATATTATTCATTTATATTAATGTGTAAATATAATTGTTATTGTCAACATTTTTTTGTTCAATGCTTTTTTTTTGCTTTTTTTCCCGGGGTTTTTGGATAGTTGTTGTTGTTACTGTTGTTTTGCTTGTTTGCTTGTTTGTTTGTTCGTTCGTTTGTTCGTTTGTTTTAATTCTTTTAATTTGTTTTAATGTTTCTTTTTATTATTATTTTCTAAAGTTCAGTTACCTCTGCCAATAGTTCATTCACTTCATCGTAAATTGGTTTTAAAAAGTCCATCACATATTTTGTTTATACCCTATCCATTTTTTCTTGTACTATTTTCTGTGTGTTTCCATTTATGCACACATGTATGCATGCGTATATGACTGTAATATATTTAAAGAGTATTGTTTCACGTAGCTTCATTTTGGAAAATTTTACTTTTGCGTTTCTTTGAGTCTTTCACATAATTTATGTTAATAGAATTATCCATCTTGGCATCATTATAGTCATGATCATCATCATTATCACTATCATTATTTATTATTATTA
>NW_004798796.1:50753-53371 GCF_000002075.1 Aplysia californica | reverse complement strand
GGGGGGCGGTAGGTGTCCTTTCTCAATTGAATGTGTTGTCTCTTATTACTCGTTGACACAAAAGAAATATTTTGTAAACAAACTATAGAAGTGGAAGAATCACAAAAGAAAACTGTTTTAAACAAGCTGATAGGAGACGAGAATCGGCGTCTGTGGTGTAGCGGTTAGACACTTCGCCGTAGTACACAGGAAACCCGAGTTCGATTCCCGAGTGGGGAGAAATTTTATTGTGCATCTCAGTCTTTCTACTGGGGAATGCGGTGTCCCTTTCAACCCGAGTTTGCCTTAACTGGCAGGGCTGGAAGCCCGCTTCCTAAATGATGTATGGCACTTATATGACCATATTCTGTTGCAAGTGCCGTAAAACTCTTACTAAAACTAAACTAAATGATCTATATTCTGTCGATGCGAACGTGAAAACACCTACAATAGGAAAACCATTATTTATGAGTACGAGATTTACAAACAGGATTTTTTTTAAATTCTTAAAAAGACTTAAAGGACACAATATGACGTCGGTGGCCTTGTGATTAGGCTCTCGGACTCGCAACAGTAAAGTCGTTGGTTCGAAGTTCGATTCTCATCAGGGACCCGACGTTGTGTCCTTTGGAAAGGCACTTCACACGAATTTTCTTAACTTCACCTATGTGGGAATGATTACCCGGCTATAGACAGCGAAAGATCTCTTCAGTCTGATAGTGTTTGAGAACGTGAAATCCGTAGTTTGTATTGTATGCTTCCCGGGAAGGCAATAATATTTCTCAGTAATCTTTTTTTGTGTGTGTGCGTGTGTGTGTAAGTGTTTTACTGCGCTTCCAACTGCATAAGGTCATAAGACCGCACGGGACACAACAAACATTTTCAATTGGTAAGGAATTTTGAATTTTGCCCGGATGGCGAGCGAAGTCTACTCTTATAGATTTTGGACCACCAAGGAATCTTTAATGTGAGGGGCTGGAGACGAATGCAGACGACAGAACATGATTAGCGAGCAGGAAAGGATGTGAACGGAGAGCATTTTAGAGAAGAAAATTTTCCCTCGCTATAGGGATTCGATCCTGGGACCATGGAATGAGAGATGAACACTTTAAGCTCTAGGCTATGAGAGACCCCGAGTGATCTCTAACGTCTGCTGGGGTATAATAATTATTAGTTGTAAAACGCATCGAGTCTGTTGTGGAGCATGGATAAACACTATTCCTTCATCCAGTGTCAGATCTACGACAGACATCAGCGATCGTGGTTCTCCATTCATTCCTTTTGCTCGGATGCTCTTTAAAAAGAGCTACGTTTCCCTTATCTTTCCCGGTTACCCATTTGTCTAGGTTCCCTACGTAAGTTGCTCTTTTATACACTGTATAAATGCAGTTATTATGACGTAATATCTCCGACAAGGAGATGGGAACAAAGACAATGCTCCGTTACATTTCGCAAAATCCCACACAAATTAAAGTCGAGAGATTGTATATTATTTCATAGTGTGCACGTTGTTGCATACTTTTTAAAGCTTCAGATTTCTTCTTTTTTTAAATCGAAAAATCCTTGTGAGTGGTAAACGTGTGCTCTGTTGTGATTTGATCCATCTTTCCTATCAAACATTTATCGTCCTCATCATTCTCTCCTCCTTCTTTTGTGTTTGTTATTCTTTTGTAACACCTCTAATCTTTGGCACTTATATGAATTGGTTATGTTGCAAATGCAGTAAACTCTTACTTAAACTAAATCGAAAAAAATTGTTCAAACAGTCAACAACAAGAAGTATCGAACAGGCGGCAGGAAATCGTTCAACCAATCAACAAGAAGAACGAGTATCTCACTCAGAGAAGAAAATTGTTCAAACTATCAACAACAACAACAACAACAACAACCACAACAATAACAACAACAACCACAACAACAACAAGCACGAGTATCCTGACTCACCCCTGGAAGAGTTGTGTCCAATCTTCCTGCCCAGCCCGTCCTCCGCGTCATCGCTGTCATGTGACCTCATCATCCCCTCGTCATCGTCCGTGGCTGGGTCTATGGTCACGTCATCCTCCTCCTCTTCCTCGTACCGGTGCTGCTTCATCATGACGTCATTGTCACGTGACGTCATGCAGACACCGACACCACCAAGACCACAACCGCCAACAACACCACCACCACCGGCGACAACAACAACTTCTGAAGTGTCTAAACTGACGGTGCTGTCGTTGATGCCGCTGTCTCGGCTCTGGTTGGGATCTTGTGGGGGTGAGCTTCCTCTTTCTCTCCCTCCTTCCATCTCTCGCTCTCCATCTCTCCCTCCCTCCATCTCTCGCTCTCCCTCTCCGCGCTCCCTCTCCCCGCTGCTAGTTGCTCTCATGAGGAAGTCGGGAGGAGCTTTTGTTGTTGTGGTGGTGGTGGTGAGGAACGAGTTGTTGTTGTTGTTGTTATTAATGGTGATGTTGTGGTTATTATTGCTGTTTTTAGTTGTGATGGTGCTAGGACTGGCGCTGCATGTGTTCTGATTGTTGTTGTTGCTGTTGCTGTAGTTGTTGTTAATAGGACTGATGGTATTGCTTCTCCCGTTGCTGTTGTTGTTTATGGGGTGAAGGGAGGGTAAGGATGGATGAGAGAGGAGGTGGGGGTGGGGA
>NW_004798796.1:49432-50653 GCF_000002075.1 Aplysia californica | reverse complement strand
CGTGGGTGTGTCCGTGTGTGTGTGTGTGTGGGTGTGTGTGAGTGTGCTTGTGTGTGGTGTACGAAGGGGATGGGGGTGATGTGTGTGTGCGTGTGTGTGTGTCTGTACGTGTGTTTGTGTTTGATCTGATGTCTGTCTGTCTGTCTGTCTGTCTGTCTGTCTAAGTGCATGTGTGTGCCCACACATAGAGCATCTGGATATAAACATATTGAATGTCGCGGACATACAGTAGAAAGGTCGTATCTACATTATTGGACATTTTGGGCTATGGAAGCCGGTGTCCTTTTGAACGGGTCTTTTTTTCCCTTATGTGGGCTCTCTTTTGGCGGCTTTCGTTTTTAGTTCTAGTAGAGATTTTACAAAAATATTTTTTTACATATAAAAACAGAAAGAAAAAAGAAAGAACGAAAACCATAATGTAGATATAAATCGTTAAAAGAATCAAACACTTTTTCCCTCTGTCCTGTGAAACTGAAAAGTTGCATTCTGGTGTTTTTTTAAAGTTTTAGTAGAGGTTTTACGGCGTTCGCAACTGCATAAAAGGTCATATGAGCGCAAGAAGACTAGAAGGTGTTACAAGAGAGTAACAAACATTAAAAAATAAGAAGGGGGAGATAAGGACGATAGATGTTTGATAGGAAAGAAGGAGCAAACCACACCAGAGCACCCGCCAACCACCCACCTTCGGCGGCTTGAGGACACTGCTATACAACATAGTCTTAATTATCACGCTGGCTAGAATGGAGCTGCGTCCCGTATATTTTCTATTTGTTTTTTTCTTCCGCACTTATTTCTTGCATATGTTGCGTTCTCGCATTATACTCACGACATGGCCTTACACACAACCATGACCGCGCATGCGTGAGACTCGGTGAGTACCTGTTGGCGTTTGTGGATGTCTACGGACAACACCTCTCTCTCTCTCTCTCTATCTCTATCTTTCTTTCTTTTTCTTTCTCTCTATCTCTATCTTTCTTTTTCTTTCTCTCTATCTCTATCTTTCTTTCTTTTTCTTTCTCTTTATCTCTATCTTTCTTTCTTTTTCTTTCTCTCTATCTCTATCTTTCTTTCTTACTCTTTCTCTCTCTATCTCTATCTTTCTTACTCTTTCTCTCTCTCTATCTCTATCTTTCTTTCTTTTTCTTTCTCTCTCTATCTCTATCTTTCTTTCTTTTTCTTTCTCTCCATCTCTATCTTTCTTTCTTACTCTTTCTCTCTCTG
>NW_004798796.1:46881-49332 GCF_000002075.1 Aplysia californica | reverse complement strand
GTGAGGGTGGGGAGGAAAGACCGAATGTGGTTGAGGTATTGAGTGGGGGGAAAGAAGTGAGAAGGATGGGGTAGTGGGAGGGATAGGATAACGTTGTTGATAATGGTTTAGATAAGAGAGATGAAGAGGGTGAGGGTGGAGAGGGTAGCGTGGGTGCGGAGAGGAGAGAGGAGAATGAGCACTAGCGCTGTTACTGGTAACCTTGTCGTCGTCACCACCGTCACTTTTGCTGTTGTAGCAACTGCTGCTGTTTTTGCTGCTGTTAATGCTGTTGCTGCTGATGCTGTTGCTGTTACTGTTGATGCTGTCCGCCACAACGTAACCAGTGTGCTCGTGTTGGCGCGTCAGAAGTGACGTCACCTGCTTGCTGTAGTCACTGGCCAGCCGTGTGTCCGTGGTGACGTCAGAGTGACGCACGGTCTCGTTATGACGTAGTCGCCAGCCGGCGTCCGTGGCGGTAGAGGTGTTGTAGTTGCTGCTGTCGTTGTCGTTGTTGCTGCGGCGATGTTCCTGGCGTAGGGACCTGTCGCACTGGTACAACAGGTCTAGTGGCATCAGCACTTCTCCGTTGTGCGACGTGACGTCCACTTCTGATTTCTCTGACGTGATGTCCACTTTTTTTTTCTGCGACGTGACGTCTACTTTTTTTTCTGAGACGTGACGTCCACTTTTTGTTGTTTTCTGTGACGTGACGTCAACTTCTGATTTCTCTGACGTGGTGTTCACTTTCGTTTGTTTTTTTGCGGTGTATGGTTCACGTCTGGGTTGTCTGACGTGACGTCCACTTTTGCTGTTTTCTGTGACGTGATGTTCACTTCTGAGTCCTGGTGGAGGTAGCGTTCAAGATACTGAAGTGTGAGGGAAAGGTGGGGGGATGTGGGGGTGGGGGACAGATGGAGGGTTTGGGAGGGGGTAGGGGAGTGTATTGGGGAGTATGGAGTAAGGGGCGATTTATTGTTCTCTGTAGTATGATTTCAAGGTTCTATCGTACACAAATGGGTCATTATGTCTTCCTTCTGTTTGAGCGGGCACAGTGACGTGTCAGATGTTGACTCCAGGTTCCGACTACATCACAGACCGGAGTTGTGGAATGTGGAGCAGACGACAGTTCTTGCTTGGGCTCGTCTGATCTGGTCTTGGAGGAACACGCCGCAACACCTGAAGTGGACAGTTGTCAGACTTAAGTGTGCCTGAGTGTACTACCGTGTCAATTAGGACACTCATTGTAATATTTTATAAACTTCTATCTTCTGATGAGGCTTGCTTGAATTTGACGTCAAAGCGTTGTTGCTACCTTTGTGTTAATGTTTCTCTATTTAAAATGTTAATGGGAGTGTTTTCACATGGTTCGACATCTCATGCGATTACCAACAGACCATCCAGCATAACGTGCCTCAAAAAAAAAAAAAAGATTAGATAGCAACAAAGCTAGAGGGCGACCGAGAAAGATAGACGGAGTCAGGGAAACATTTACAACTAACGGCATCCCCCTGACTCAATCTCTCCAGCTAGTGGCAGAGAGAGGTCTCTTTCTTCCCGCGACACCCAAAAGGGTATAAGCGGCGGATAAAAGTAAAAGTAAAGTAAGTTTTCACTTCCCCATTGACAAAATGCGTACTATAACACTGTTATACGAGGCGGGCTTTCGACACTGTCTACCAGAGCCAACCCACAGTGAGAGGGGTACGACAGCTCAGCGTACAGTCCAAAATACTCTATAACAATTGGTCGTTTTTACGGACAAGCGGGCTAGCCCAGATTTCGGGAGTTTACAGAAATCTTGATCTACACCAAAAGTGGGCAAAGAGAGTAGAAGTTTGGTTTCATTGGTGTGTATATTATTTGTTTGGTTATAGAGAAAAATCTCCTTGCCTTTAAAAGAAACTGAACAAGGGGCAAAAACTTTACCTTCGATTTTCTCAAAACAACATTTTCCGTGATAGCCTCCTTGTGTTCTCTCCACCTACGAAACGATTCAACGAACTCAGGTCTTCTGCGTGCGACAGCGAAGCACCTCACGCTACACCACAGACGCCAGTTCACCGTGTCAGGCTGGCTGGCTGAGAACGGACATTGTTAGACAGGGATAAGATAATACATGTATTGAAATGGCGTATTTTATGGTGTAACGGTTAGGCGCTTTACTGTAGCATGCAGAAGACCCGGGTTCGATACCCGTGTGGAGATAAATAGTTTTCGGGCATCTCGGTTATTATTATTTTATTATTTGGGATGCTGTAAGCGTTTCAGCCCGGGTTGACCTGATAGGCAGGTTGGAAACTCGCTTCCTAATTGATCTAAATTGTATCGATGAGGGCGTAAAAAATCCTACATTTTAAAGATATTGACTACATGTGTGTCACAGTCTATTCTATGATTTCTCGTCACAGTTTTCATTTTTAAAGCAAAGAATTACAAGATGTATTATGAAAATAAAAAACTAAGAACCGC
>NW_004798796.1:44829-46102 GCF_000002075.1 Aplysia californica | reverse complement strand
CTCAATGAACATTGTCACGTGTGTAACTGACACTGTGTGAATAACTCAATGAACATTGTCTTGTGTGTAACTGTCATACTGTGTGAATAACTCAATGAACATTGTCTTGTGTGTAACTGACACTGTGTGAATAACTCAATGAACATTGTCATGTGTGTAACTGTCACTGTCTGAATGGGAGACAATTAGAGCCGCGTACTTTCGAGAAAAAAAGTTACTAGATCTAGATCTGTTGAAGCCCCGCACTGTCAGAGCCGCGCACTTTTTGACGCTATCGATGCAATTAGATTGCTGATTACCAAAACAGTACCATCCAACAATCTAAGTACCCTCAGCGTTTTACTGAGCTTGAGACCAGATATCAAATTAACTGAATGAAAATTGTCATCTGTACAACTGTCATTTCACGAGCTTCTATGGGGGTCGTTGGCAACGGACGATGTGAACAATAGGAAAAGGATTGTTTGTGGGTGCGTTCTGCCGTTGTAGTTTTTTGTTGTTGTTTTTTCTGGTGTGAAAAAGGGTGGGGGTGGAGGTGGGGGGTTTAATTGATTTTTTTGTGTTGTTGTTGTTGTTGTTGTTGTTGTTGTTGTTGTTGTTGTTGTTGTTGTTGTTGTTGTTGTTGTTGTTGTGATGGTGACTGTTTGGATTTCTTTGTTTGTTTATTTATTGTTTGTTTGTTTGTTTGTTTGTTTGTTTGTCTGTTTGTTTGTCTGTTTGTTTGTTTGTTTGTTTGTTTGTTTGTTTGTTTGTTTGGTTGGTTGGTTGGTTGGTTGGTTGGTTGGTTGGTTGGTTGGTTGGTTGGTTGGTTTTGTTTGTTTGTTTGTTTGTTTGTTTGTTTGTTTGTTTGTTTGTTTGTTTGTTTGTTTGTTTGTTTGTTTGCATTAGGGGTTGGGAGGGGAGGGGCGTCCTGTGTGGTTGTTGTTTTTTCTTTAATTGTTATACCACAGAGAGAATGAGGTAAATCAGGATATTTCATGACGGATTTCTAAAATTGCATTCAAGAAACTACCACCACTAGATATCTACCACCAACAACAATAATAATAATATGTTTTATTATTATTACCAGATCTATTTTTTAATAAATATTATTAGCATGATTATTATTGTTATATAAAAAAAAATTAACAAGTATATGAAAAACTTGCCGTACAGTGAGTCTTGCAAGGATAACGCGTACACTGAAAATGTAGAACGTAATAAAATCTCACCCACGGTCACAGTAAGAGCTACTGATCTCTTTCTCTCTCTCTCTCTCTCTCTCTCTCTA
>NW_004798796.1:42950-44338 GCF_000002075.1 Aplysia californica | reverse complement strand
AAGAAAAACAAACAAACAAACAAACAAACAAACAAACAAACAAACAAACAAACAAACAAACAAACAAACAAACAAACAAACAAACAAACAAGCAAAAAGCAAACACAAAGATAATAATAACCTGAAGAAAAAATTCTAAAACCCTAACATGGCTTCCTCACGCACAGAAATATTCCTACAAATTTACCACAAAGTATTTTTATAGCCCTGCAGACCCTCGGTGTTGGTAGTAAATTCATATTTTTCCAAAGATTTTATAAACAAACAAATAAACATTCTAAATAAAAGCAGTGGCCATTAGCTCCTTTAAAAAAAAATTAAGGACAATTTTTCTTGCATTCCTTAGTAATGTCAGTTGTAAAAAATATGTTATATTTTGTAAATCTTAAAAACATTTTTGGGTGTGTTAGGTGTGCTTATTCAAAAGATTTAATAACTTAAATTACTCACTTGAAGAAAAAAAAGCCCAACTGTATTGAACTTGGTATTGACAACCTTGGGTAGATCTCTCCTTTCTCGTAAGTCCTGCAGAAATTGTCCCAAGTGTTGAGGATAGATAGATGAGGCCGGCAGAACTGTAACGACCGACATTCACTGACAGCTCCGTGGTCGCCGAGTGGGAGAGCGAGAGTCCAGAAATGTGAGGAGGGGAACACCACAAAATCAAAGACTGACACCAACATGTGACGACCCGGCCTCTTCGCTCAGAACACGACTGAAACTTTCTGACAATCACTAGAAATTATAGAAAGTTGGCCTCTTGCCCTCGACCACACAAGGAGACAGCGAGTTTTGTATCAAAGAGAAAACAAGGCATAAAATGAGCATAATTGCCAGCGTCTCATGATTCCAGATGAGCGAGGTACGAACGGCTAGCGAGTGGGCCGCACCATCAAACGAAATCAAATCTATCCCTAACATTTCCGGATTAGGAGAAGGCTGTTTAGCATACAGCCGAGACAAAAGCATTCGCTCGGGCCAAGAGTCCATCAGGTCGAGGGGTGGCTGTCCAAGGTATTGAGGCGGGGGGAGGGCGGGGCTAGTCACGCAATCAGGCGGAGGGGACAAGAGAATCACTCAAGTCTGTCGCTTCCTTCCGTGAAAGGTGGGAGGGCTCAGGTGGACGCAAGGGCGGGGCTGACGTAAGCGAAGCGCGCGCTAGCTTGTAAGCTCGTCTCTCATTGGTTGAACGGGATCTCAAGGCGTGAGGTGTGTAGCGATTGGCAGACGGGACCAATCAACGCCGGGGAGAGGGTTCTGGTCTCAGGCGAGAGAGAGTGGAGGAGGGAGATTTCTTGATTGTCTGTTGATTCCCTTGTTACGTGGCCAAGTCCCCCCGGCGGCCCCCGGTCAAGGGCTATTAGAAAGATCTGAGAAACTGTTGGGGG
>NW_004798796.1:41419-42386 GCF_000002075.1 Aplysia californica | reverse complement strand
GAGGGGGGGGTGGATGTATTGGATTCAAATACAGTTTGAGAAATGACAATTCTGGGAGGAGGGAGAGGAGGGTAGATTGTGGGTCGCAGGTTTGAAGAAAAAGACAAAAAGTTCAGAGAAGATCGTAAAGTTGTGCATACTTGGGAAAGATAAGAAACAAAATTTTAAAAACATTGAATATGATTTGAAATCAGGAAACGACACATGCCGTTTTTGGGACACCTGAGTAGACATAAGGGTTTTGAATATTTGCTCTCAGTGGCAAAATTGAAGGCAAACGAGACATGGGTAAGTCCAGAACAATCTACTTGGGGAACCTAAACAAATGGGTAACAGGGAAAAATCAGTGAAACGTTGCTTTTTTTTTTTTAGAGCATCCCAGCAAAGCAATGAATGGAGAACCATGATCGCCGATGTCTGTCGCAGATCTGGCACTTGATGATGATATAGTGGAATTAATGAGAAGTTGCCGTTTGTACAGGTGATTGTCTTAAATGGGTGGCTGTAAGAGAAGGTTCGGCTGTATAATAAATACCTATTGTGAGGGCCTCGTCAAAGTCAGCACAATTTGTGGCTTTTATGGACAAGCCGGCTAACCCAGATTTGGGGAATTTTAAAAAATCATGACCAACACTAAAAGTGGGCATTGCCCTACATATAGGAGAAGTTTTGTTTTATTGCTATAAATATTTGTGTGGTTATAGAGAAAACGCTCCTTGCCTTTTAATGAAACTGAACAAGGGCCCAAGAACTTTACCTTCGATTGTCTTAAAAACAGCATTTTTCGGGATAGCCCCCTTGTGCTTAAAGCGACCAATTTAGACCCTACAGCTCACCAACGACTCCCAGAACATTTGAGGACCCGCTGTGGTGGGGCAGTTTGATCAATCATCAATGAAGCATTCCTTCCTTCCTTCCTTCCTTCCTTCCTTCCTTCCTTCCTTCCTTCCTTCCTTCCTTCCTTATT
>NW_004798796.1:38689-39897 GCF_000002075.1 Aplysia californica | reverse complement strand
AGGGTGCGAGGGGAGAAAATTTTAGAGAAGAATATTTTTCGAGCGTATCCGGGTTCGAACCTGGGACCTATTTAACGAGAGGCAATCTCCTTAACCTCTAGGCCAGAGAGTGTGTGTGTGCATGTTGTGTGTGTGTGTGTGTGTGTGTGTGTGTGTGTGTGTGAGAGAGAGAGAGAGAGAGAGTGTGTGTGTGTGTATGTATGTTGTTTGTGTGTGTGTGTTTGTGTGTGTGTTTGTGTGTGTGTATTTGTGTGTGTGTTTGTGTGTGTGTGTATTTGTGTGTGTGTTTGTGTGTGTGTGTGTGTGTGTGTATTTGTGTGTCAGTGTGTGTACTCATCTGTGTTCTCACACACTGGTTCTCTGCTATTTCGACCCCTCAGAATTACCAAGTTCTTTCTGACATGTTTAGCCGGTTTGAGTTACTAAGACCATTAAGTCAGAAACCAAATATGTTCTATCTGCTTTATCAAAATTGTTAGATAATTTGAAGTCGTTTTCAATATATTCAAAGAATTGCATTCGAGAACGTTTGAAATTTTGTTAAAATCAAATTTTTAATTAAAAGTCAAATTTCTCAAAACTAGATACTGAGCGGATAGAACATTGTAATTCGGAGGCAGCGATTTTGTCTACTGATCTGTAGGGGATATTTGGTGGCTTTAAGCACGGGGGGCTATCCCCCAAAAATGCTGTTCTGAGAAAATCGAAGGTAAAGTTTTTGGACCCTTGTTAAGTGACAAGGACAGTTTTCTCTATAACCAAACAAATATACACACCAATGAAACTTCTATAGGTAGGGCAATGCCCACATTTTTGTAGGTCAAGATCTCTGGAATTCTCCGAAATCTGGGTTAGCCCGCTTGTCCTTAAAAGCGACCATTTTTAAACATGTATTTACAGCTTGTGTAGCTTCACATTCTTGATGAGGGGAAAGATGTCATGGCTTTGTTTAAATCTCTCTTGAATTAACATTTTGTTTTGTCTTTTATAAAAATCAAGTGGAAAATCTCAGAACCGAGAGGGTTAAAGGATTAAGGATGCATGCTAATCATACGTTGAGTCAGCACTGCCTGTTAAGGTCAGCAACAAAAGAATATAGAATGCCCGGTCATAGGCACCAGGAGAAGAAATAAAACAATACGAAAATTAATCCTGCATCATCATCATCATCATCATCATCATCATCATCATCATCATCATCATCATCA
>NW_004798796.1:34150-35223 GCF_000002075.1 Aplysia californica | reverse complement strand
ACACACACACACACACACACACACACACCAACACGAACACAAAAGTTCACAAGGCTCTTAATCTTTGGCATCTTTTTAAAAGTTACTCCCAGCCCTCCCCTAGCCTCCTCCCCCACTGCTCCCCACTAATCTTTGAATTTCAAAGGGCAACAAGCGCGAAGGGGGCGGGTGACAAAGACAAAAGAAAAAAGATAACGGTCCCATAAACGACACAAGGCGCTCAGATAACCTGATGCAGCTTGCGAGCGCCGTAAAACTCACCGAAAAACTATACAGAAATTCGAGACATTAAAAACAATCTGATACATCGCAATATACCCCCAAAACGTATCCCATTTCATGCTATGACCTAACTCTACCATACTGTCTCCACCAAGTCGGAATTTCCTGACCATAAGGAGCCTATATCTTCCTACAAAAGTTGTTCGTTTTCTGGCGATAAGCATCCTTGATCATGATGAAAAAGTTGTAGCAGTTCTCTCAGCGGCGGAGCTCCGAGACGAGCCAGAAGGGAAGGGGCGGGGAGGAGACTGAGCTATCTGTCTGATCCACACCGCTCATGGAGAGGGAGAGCTTGACCAACAGGTCACGTGATCTCTGTGGTGAGCCTGTGTCCAGTGCTGAACAACTCGCCGCTCACAAACTCCGCCATCTTGACAGATCTTTACCTGTGATAACGGAACGGTTTTCTTCCTTCAACATCGAAACATCTCTGGCGGGTTGGTTACTGATAAGGTTATAAGTTCAGGAGGCGATATGGTCGCTTTTAAATACAAGCGGGATATCCCGAAAAATGCTGTTTTGAGAAGATTGAAGGTAAAGTTTTTGCAGTTTGTGTAGTTTCTTAAAAGTCAAGGAGACTTTTCTCTATAACCAAACAAATATACACACCAATGAAACCAAACAAATATACACACCAATGAAACCAAATTTCTCCAACGGGTAGGGCAACGCCCACTTTTGGTGTAAGTCAAGATTTCTGGAAACCTCCAAAATCGGGGTTAGTCCGCTTGTCCTTAACAGCGACCATATGTGTTCTGAAGGTTAGGGTTAGAGCGTAAAAAGGAGGGGGG
>NW_004798796.1:31204-33778 GCF_000002075.1 Aplysia californica | reverse complement strand
CACACACACACACACACACACACACATACACACGCATACACACCCACACACACACACTTATTCTCCTGCTCCCACGAATGGCACATTAAAACTGTGGAACTAGCAAAAGAAATGAGTTCAATTCACAACATTACAATGTAGAAAGCTATATCGTCAGAAAAGAAAAAAAAAGTGTATCGTCTTCGACAGTCCTGTAAAGTACCTAACTAGGTTAGGGGATCGAGAGCCTTGTAAAAACTCCACAGACAACCCGTGTTTTAATCAACGTGCCCTCCAATACGGATTCAAACCAGGGATATCCACGTATTAGCTCAGCGTGAGAAGGAATCCAGATCTTAAAAAGAACACATAAACACAGAAGTTATTGACATAAAAACAGTCCGACTGAGCACGATATACCCCCAAAACGTATCCCAATTTCAAGCTATGACCTAACCCAACCATACTGTCTCCACCAAGTCGGAATTTAATGGCCATAAGGAGTTTTGATCTTCCTTCAAAAGTCGTCCGTGTCCTGGCGATAAGCATCCTTGACCATGATGAAAAAATTGTAGTAGTTCCCTCCGCGGCGGAGCTCCGAGACGAGCCAGAAGGGAAGGGGCGGGGAGGAGACTGTGCTATCTGTCTGATCCACACCGTTCATGGAGAGGGAGAGCTTGACCGACACGTCACGTGATCTCTGTGGTGAACCTGTGTCCAATGCTGGACAACTCGCCGCTCACAATCTCCGCCATCTCAACAGATCTTTTCTGGAGATAGCGTAACTTAACGCCCCCCCCCACCCCCCTCCCCGTCTCTTGCCCCACCCTCCCAACCCCCCCAAAAAAATCAACAAAAAAAAAAAAACCCAACCAAAAAACAAACGCCCCCCCCCCCCCACACACAAAAAACCCCAACAACCTCTACCCCTCACCCTTACCATCCACCCACACCATCACAAATGTACTTCCATCACCAAACACAAATGCTCACACACAAACACATAATTGTACACATAGACTCACACACATTCCTACACACATACACACGCTTTCAGACATACACACACATACACACACACATACACACACACATACACACACACACACTCACACACACACACACACACACTTATTCTCCGGCGCCCACGAATGGCACATTAAAACTGTGGAACTAGGAAAAGAAGTCTTAATGAGTGCAATTCACAACATGGCAATGTAGAAAGCTATATCGTCAGAAAAGGAAAAAAAAGTGTATCGTCTTCGACAGTCCTGTAAAGTACCTAACTAGGTTAGGGGAGAGCCTTGTAAAAACTCTACAGACACCCCGTGTTTTAATCAACGTGCGCTCCAATACGCATTCGAACTGAAGATATCAACGCTTTAGCCCAGCGTGATAAGGAATCCTGATCTGCTTAAGAGCACCTAAACACGTCATACATTCTTAACTTAAAAACAGTCCTACAGATCACAATATACCCTTCAAAACGTATCCCATTTCATGCTATGACCTAACTCTACCATACTGTCTCCCCGAAGTAAAAATTTCCTGGCCATAAGGAGCCTATATCTTCCTTCAAAAGTTGTTCGTTTCCTGGCGATAAGAATCCTTGATCATGATAAAAAAGTTGTAGCACTTCCCTCAGTGGCGGAGCTCCGAGACGAGCCAGAAGGGAAGGGGCGGGGAGGAGACTGAGCTATCTGTCTGATCCACACCGCTCATGGAGAGGGAGAGCTGGACCTACAGGTCACGTGATCTCCGTGGTGAGCCTGTGTCCAGGGGTGGACAACTCGCCGCTCACAATCTCCGACATCTTGACAGATCTTTACCTGAGATAACGTGACAGTTTTCTTCCCTCCACCTCCCCCCCCCAACCTCTTGCCCCACCCTCTCCTCCCCTCAACTTAATCACGCACCCACCCACACCCTCACAAATTGTCACTTTTTAACACAAGGGTGCTATCCCGAAAAATGCTGTTTTGAGAAAACGGAACTTAAAATTTGTGTACCCTTGTTCAGTTTATTTTTAAAAAGCAAGGAGTGTTTTCTCTCTAAACAAACAGATTTACACACCAATGAAACCAAACTTCTCCTTTAGGTAGGGCAATGCCCACTTTTGGTGTTAGTCAAGATTTTCGGAACCCCCCGAATTCTGGGTTAGCCTGCTTGTCCTTAAAAGCGACCAAATGTACTTCTTCCATCAACAAACACAAATTAATGCTCACACACAAACACATGCACATAGACTCACGTAACAGTTTTCTCCCTCCTCCAACCCCACCCCTCGCCCTCTAAAGAAAAAAAAAAACCTTGCACTATTTCCAGATCCTTCAAAAGCCCAGTCAGAAATTATAATGTCACTGTGATATGATTTTAAACAGAACTCCTTCACAAATGATAATTAACGTTGAGAACTTTTAAACATATGTAAATCATGTACAAAGTATGAATACATATAACACATTTATATATTTAACAAAATATTAATATACGTACAACAATTCGATTTTGTTCTTGACAGGCGCAACAGGAATGTTATTCTCACAATAAGAATATTAATGGAAAAAATATACATATATATATATATCCGAATTA
>NW_004798796.1:29264-31104 GCF_000002075.1 Aplysia californica | reverse complement strand
AGAGAGAGAGAGAGAGAGAGAGAGAGAGAAAGAACGAGATTGAGAGAAGGGCGTGAGGAGAGACGAAGAGGAAGGAGACACTAAAATTAACCAATCCGTGTTGCACGTTCTGTATAACTCTAATTAAAAATCCACCTACAGTAAAGGAAGACATACAGGTGAAGAAATGAAAATGGGTTAGGCACACCCTGAGGAGACCCCCGACAAGCACCACCAGACAGGCTTTGACGTG
Organism: Aplysia californica; assembly: GCF_000002075.1. NCBI lineage: Eukaryota > Metazoa > Mollusca > Gastropoda > Aplysiida > Aplysiidae > Aplysia > Aplysia californica. Next base: position 30,872 of record NW_004798796.1, on the reverse strand, counting down.
GAATCCACAAGGAAAACGTAAGAAAGGAAGACCAAATATGACATGGGGGCGAGAGGTACAAGCGGAAATGGAAAAGGCGGGGACATCATGGAAACAGCTAGAAATGGATGTTCAGGACAGGCTTCGTTGGAGAAATTATGTTGTTGATGGCCAACGCTCCACTGGGAGTTTAAAAGGGCAAGAGAGGAAACTCTGCCTAAAAAAAACGTTCACATTGCAACCCTCCTACCTCTGCGGGCAATCGCATCGGACATTGGGCGGGGCCTCTTGCACGCAGGTCCCGCCGTTCTGACAGGTGGTGGTCTCACACTCGTTGATGTCAGTTCCGCAGTCGTCTCCCGTGTACCCGGGGTCACAGCAGCAGTAGAAGGACTCGGTGCTGTTGCCATAGACAACGCAAGCGCCATTACTGTTGCAGTTGTCGGCTGCAGTAGGCGAGATAAAAAGAATACTATGTATTTTAACGAATGTAGAAATAAGTTTTATATATATATACATGTGTATGTGTATGTGTGTGTGTGTGCATGTGTGTGTGTATGTATGTGTGTGTGTGTGTGTGTGTGTGTGTGTGTGTGTGTGTGTGTGTGTGTATTGAAACGCAGAAAGATCCTTATTTAAGCTACATAGATTATTAAAATGCTTTCGACAATGTCAGACTGACATGATGACCTGTTTAAAATTTTGGAAGAGCTTGGCATAGATGGACAAGATCCAATCATCTGTCAGAAATTTGTACTGAGACCAACCAGTTGCTATAACAATTGATGGAGAAAACAACGAATACAAGCAGATCAAAAGATGCGTGAGGCAAGGAAGTGTTATGTCATATATCTTTAAAATATACAGTGAATTATTCCTCAGAAAAAAAAAGAAAAAAGTTCAGGTTTCAAATTGAATTCAAAAAATATCAATTATAACACATGATATGCCAATGACACAGTTTTAATCAGAAATTGGTAAATAAGACCTTCAGTTACTTCCAGATACTGTTGTAACCAGTCCCATCGAAGACCAATGTTCAAACCAGAAGTCCCAAATCTCAAATAATCTTTGTTGTCTTATAAGGAAAGGGGAAAAAATATCAAACAAGTTCAACATTTTAAATGTCAAGGATATATTACAATTACTTCTGATGACAAATGTTCCACAAAAGTAAATCGAAGAATTGCGATGACTAAAGACAGATTCAATTAAATTAGCATAATCCTGAAAAATTGAAACCTCTCAAAGACTACTTAGATAAAATTTCTCAAAGGCTATGTGTGTTTAACCCTTCTGCACGGCTGCTTTTTATTGGGGGGCTGTTTTGGGAACAGTCAAAACAAGAAGCTTAACAAAGTCAATCTTATGACTCGAGTAAAAGTGAAACACACCAGATATTCGACTTTCTGATACACAAAACAAATCTTTGTTAAACTGAGCTGAAGATACAAAACAATTAACGGCGGTTTTACCTTATCTAGAACACCTAACAAAGAAAGGACAATGGAAATGTATTAGAATCGTGACGTAATGCACTTGAGTATGAACTTCAAATCTTTAACGTAATTCGTCTTTGATATTATAGCTCCCAGCCCTTCTGACAATACACTCATTATGAGCCCCCCC
>NW_004798796.1:28139-29164 GCF_000002075.1 Aplysia californica | reverse complement strand
TAGGGAATGAGAGGGGGAAGGGGTAGGGAATGAGAGGGGGAGGGGTAGGGAATGAGAGGGGGAGGGGTAAGTAAAGGATGGACAGAGGAGAAGGGAACATTAGTCAGCTGTGACAATGACAAAACTTATGTAATTGTAGAGATGTGCGTTCTGCATACAGCAAAAATTGACATTTCTTTTATTTCTAGTAAATTGTTCCCTTGCTATTGATATATTATGTATGCCATATATAATTTATGCTGTTTTCATGGAAGTCCCGTATGTAAAATGTGTATGTTTTATGTGATGTGGGCCAATGGCCTGAAACCCTGAACGCTGAATAAACACCTACAACACCCGAAACACCTAAAACACCAAAAATACCTAAAGCCCCTAAAACACATTAAACTCATAAAACACATTAAACTCATAAAACACATTAAACTCATAAAACACATTAAACTCATAAAACACATTAAACTTATAAAACACATTAAACTCATAAAACACATTAAACTCATAAAACACATTAAACACGTAAACACATAAAACACCTAAAACAATAAAACACATAAACACATTTTTTTAAAAACAGATCAATAAAACATAAAACATATAAAACGCCTAAAACAGACAAAACACATTATAAACACATTTTTTAAAATAGATCAATAAAACATTTAAAACATAAAACACATAAAACACCCGATGAGAGTAAGACCAGCCTGCAATAGCCTGACCGTTGCACACACACGTGAGGCCTTACCTGGAGGGTCTCAGAGCCCTGGTGCCGGTGAGATCAAAGTGGTCGAAATCCTGCTGCGTCTGCGCACGGCCCTGGATGGGCTGTGTCTGCTGGTAGCTGACCTGGAGTAGGTCAATCACCTGTTGCTTGTTGGTGTCCTGGTCGAACAGGTAGACTGACACGACGATTGAGCCCTGAGGGGAGAGAGTTCGAGTCGTATATTATGTGAGGTTACCAGCCGTTTTGTTGATGCTTTCTTCATTCGTGTACAGTCCACACCCTAAAAGGGGGGGGGGGGAAT
>NW_004798796.1:26301-27471 GCF_000002075.1 Aplysia californica | reverse complement strand
CTCTCTCTCTCTCTCTCTCTCTCTCTCTCTCTCTCTCTCTCTCTCTCTCTCTCTCTCTCTCTTTATTTTATTTTTTTGTTACTCCCGATTGAGAAAACAGTTTAATGGGTTTGTGTGTCGCACTCTACCTCCATAAATTAACGACAATCTTCTACGAGTCTCTTCAGCCCACTCTTCTGCCCCCTTTTTTATAATACAATGTATTTTCGCTCAATGATATTCAGCCCCCTCCCAAAAGCCAGGCTAACCACCCTTAATCGAACCTTGGCAAACACGGGGGGTAATTATGAGCTCCCGCGAGAATGGCGTATCTGTGGTGAAGTTGAGGAGTTCCGCCGGCAAAGTTCAAGAGGTGCTGGGTTGTTTTGTTTTTGTTTTTTTAATAGGTTTTTTTTCTCTTAAGGGTGGCTCGGCGGGTTTACGTAAGGTTGTTCACTTTGTCGGTCGGATGGGTGGCTTGCGATTTTTGCTGGATGTGCATGATGAGGTGAGATTAGAGGAGATGAGGTGAAGTGAGGTGAGATGAGATGAGACGAGATGAGATGAGATGAGATAAGACGAGATGAGATGAGATGAGATGAGATAATCCACGAGGGAATTTTGGGGAGAATATACCACAACATCAACTTACAAAGATTCATCATCAACACAAAAATGTGTTCATTCAACGGTATATTAAACACAACGGTGCTACTGTGCAGCTGCATGTCTTTGTTATAATTTGATAAAGTTTTACGCCCTAATCTACCTGATATAGATCATTTAGGGGGCCGGCTGCTTCGACCTTGCCAAGCAGACTGTACCAACATTGGGGGATACAGCATTCCTTCAGTCAGACGAAGATACGGAAAGGTCAAAATTGTATGGATGGGGGTGAAAAAATACCTCCATTGTGTTGGGTTTTTGGTGGGGGTGTTTTGAGTGGGGTTATTTAGGTGGGGTTTTTAAAATATATTGAATAATGATTCAAAAGTCAAAGTAATCAAGCCGATTTGGGTACGCTCAAGAGCCGATTCCGCGGTCTCAACCAGATGGATATGTGTGGATCCTACTTATGCCTTACTGATCGGCCTGTTTATAGATGTAGAGGAGGGGGAGGAAGAGAGAGAGAGAGAGAGAGAGAGAGAGAGAGAGAGAGGGCGTGGGGGGGGGGGGGGCATACAGAAGATA
>NW_004798796.1:25730-26201 GCF_000002075.1 Aplysia californica | reverse complement strand
AGAGAGAGAGAGACAGAGAAAAAGAGACAAAAGAGGCACCCACTTATGCAAGCAATTTTGTAAAGAGGTAGAAATCATAAGGTCCGTTAAGTACAGTTTAATACGCATGATAATACTTTTCCGCCCTGTAAACCCTCCCCACCACCACAAGCCAATAGATGGTCTCCACTTTCTAATGATCCTCACTCTCGGGGCACTGAAGTGTGCGACCAATGTCGACTTTGGAAAACGCCTCTTTTCACAAAAGGTGATCTTGCGTCAGTTTTCACCACCCCTGATCCTATAATGGTGTTAAATGGCGCTGATGATTTGAACTAGGATGCTATGTGGCTTGCTAGTGGTGCATACAGTAGGTTAACAGTAATAATAATAAAAATAGTTTTGTAACCTGAAAAATAATGTGTTTTGTTCTCGGGCCTTGTTTTGTTTTTCTGTTTCGTTTGTTCGTTCTCTCTCTCTCTCTCTCTCTCT
>NW_004798796.1:22915-24329 GCF_000002075.1 Aplysia californica | reverse complement strand
CACACACACACAAACACACACACACGTACACACCGGCGTTCACACAGTCACCACATCACCGAGTGACAGAGTCAAGTGTTGTAGAAAGAATCCCCTCGTTACCCCGGCCCCACTCAATGACTTTTTCCCACAAAGTCAAAAAGCCTCTTTCCCTCTTTCGAGATTCCCTACAATACCACATTAGGACTGTGTATGAGCTTGAAAGCCAACGTCGCCGAGATCCCATGAATGGATAGGATTTATATTTAGTTGGCGAAAAGATTCCGGTGTTTAGGAGCGCCAAAAGCTATGATTCTTCCGCGATCGTTATGAAGTGTTGAAAGTTTGAAAAGACTGAAAGGAATTCTCTTTTTATTTAAGTTAGGCGAGGCGTTTTTCGCGTAAATTTATGGGGCAACCTCCCTACCCTGCCCTACCCTACCCTACCCCCGAATCCTTGTCTGTCTGTCTGTCTGTCTGTCTGTCTGTCTGTTTGTCTGTCTGTCTGTCTGTCTGTCTGTCTGTCTGTCTGTCTGTCTGTCTGTCTGTCTAAGACGACCACACATTTCTCCTCGACAATGGCGGGTCGTATTAGACAGTGTCAAATGTAGAACACTTGGACTAACCTCATTTTCTGACCCTGTTCAACACGATCCTGCACACTGGGTGCGCTTGAATGTCACGTTCATCCGTTCTTAGACACAGAACCGTGTGTGGTTGGCGGGTGCTCATGTGTGGTTCGCTCCTTCTTTCCTATCAAACATCTAGGCCTATCGTCCTTATCTCCCCTCCTTCAATTTGGTGTTTGTTACTCTCTTGTAACACCTGTAATCTTCGTCACTTATATGAACTTGTTGTGTTACTAGTGCCATAAAACTCTTACTAAAACTAAACTAAAAGACACAGAACCTCACCCAGTAAGAGGTGGTTGCGACAGGCAAGGTTGAAGACGACTGAGTCCTCTGAGTAGGGTGGCCGCTTTTAGGGCTTACGATAGTAGGGTGATATCATTTAGGGGTTACGATAGAAGGGTGGCCGTTTTTTAAACCTACGATAAAGAGGTGGTTGCATTTAACTTACGAGAGAAGCGTGGCCGCTTTTAGGGCTTACGAGAAAAGGATGGACACATTTAGGGCTTACGATAGAAGGGTGGACACATTTAGGGTTTACAATAGAAGGGTGGACACATTTAGGGTTTACAATAGAAGGGCGGACATATTTAGGGTTTACAATAGAAGCATGGCCGTATTTAGGGCTTACGATTGAAGGCTGGCCGTATTTAAAGCCTACAATAGAAGTGTGGCCACATTTAGGAGCTACGACGGAGAAGTGGTCGCATTTAACTACGATAGAAGGGTGGCCACATTTAGGAGCTACGATGGAGAAGTGGTCGCATTTAACTACGACAGAAGGGTGGCCGCTTTTAGAGCTTGCG
>NW_004798796.1:20970-22364 GCF_000002075.1 Aplysia californica | reverse complement strand
ACACACACACACACACACACACACACGAAACACACACACACAAACACACACACAAACTAAAGCGCACGAGGCAGGGCGAAATACCAGACACCGAAGTTCTCAAATGTCAAATGCAAAGAATCTGGGCAGGCCACGTCGTAAGAGTGCCTGACTCCAGTATCCCAAGGCAGCATTCTATTCTGAATTGTTCTCAGGGAAGCGTCAGGTTGTCACACTAAAACAGGCGCCTCAAAGACACCCTACAATATATTTGAAGAACTTTAACCTAAATCCTTCGACATGGGAGAGCCTAACTCCTGACAGACCCAGCTGGAGAGTAGCAGTCAAAGTGGGCAGCAAATCATATGAGTCTTCACGAACAAGAAATACTGAAACCAGGAGAGAAGCCCACAAGCTGAATACATCCACAAAATATGGCAAACTGTTCTCTGCCATAACAGACGCCACAAGTCTTCTAGAACTTTAATCCTTTTCTTTAAAAGAAGAAAGAAAGAAAGAAAGAAAGAAATACTCTTCTCTGCGGATACATTGGTCATCTTCAGACATTGACGAACGAACTTTTACTTTTATGTGAGCAAGTGAGCGAAGCCGTGAGCCAGCTGAAGTAGGGTTCTGTATTTCTCCCTTGCTCTCTCTCTCTCTCTCTCTCTCTCTCTCTCTCTCTCTTCCTTTAGCCCGCCTCTTAAACAACCTAATAGTGTTGATAGGGGCGTTAAACTCAAACCATTTTTTTCTCTCTTCCTTTATTTCTTTCTCTCTTTACGTCATCCTTCCTCTGCAGGATATAGCCCTTCAACAACGACCCTTACTCTGTTCTGTCAGCTGTTCTCCCTGTCCAGGGTATACCCACCCGCTCTCTGGCGTCACCTTACCGCCCTCTTTCTGGTCTTCCTCTTGGTCGTTTTCCTGTTTTTGGTCTCTATTCCATACATCTTTTCGTCCTTTTGTTTTCTTTCACTCTACCAATGTGGGCAGCCATTTCCATTTTTTTTCGGAGTATATATTCAGGGATTTGTGTTAGGCGCTTTGTTGTCGTACGTGCGAAACCAGAGTTCAATTCCCGAAAGGGCAGAAATCTTTATCTGCTATCTATGTCTTTCTGCTGGAATGTTGGTCAGCGTCAAGGAGGTTAAAAGTAACTAAACTCCTTGGACAGCGTCCAAAGCCTACCTCCTAGACGATCTAAATCTTATCGCGATGTTGGCGAAAAAAGACAACCCAAAACAATATAATCATCATCACCATCATTGCATTTCTCACCCTGGATCACGGTATAGGCCACGAACAACCACTTTCTACTAATCCCTACCATGGGCTGACCGCTTGATGCCATTCCACCAAAACAACAATTGTGTTGGAAACACACACACACACACACACACACACACATATAT
>NW_004798796.1:16487-19416 GCF_000002075.1 Aplysia californica | reverse complement strand
AGTGAGGAGGGAGATGGGTAGAGGGAGAGAGGGAGAGAGGGAGAGAAAGAGAGATAAACGAGAAAGAGAGCAAGAACGAAAAAAAGAGAGAGAGAGAGAGAGAGAGAGAGAGAGAGAGAGAGAGAGAGAATGTGTGTGTTGGGGTGGGTGGGTGTGTTCTGTGTGAGAGAGGGAGAGAGAGAGAGGGAGAGAGAGAGAGAAATAGAGAGAGACAGAACGAGAGAGAGAGAGAGAGAGAAAGAAAGAGAGAGAGTGAGAGAAAAGGAGAAAAAGAGAAAGTATCCACTTCCTCAACAATTAAAAAAAGAGCCCAGCTCCCTAAATCAAAGATCACTCATATTATGCCGTCTGCTGGCTGTGTATATTGACTTCCGGCGGTGTCTCTTGATCCAGGAATCAATTATCTACTTAGGCACCGTGCGAGGATAGTTGTCTCCGCATTGGCCTGATTGTGTGAACCGGTCTTAGAGGTTTCCAAACAAGCCAGTTGAGATCTTTGAACTCCTCGCCGACAAGACTGTGAACGTGGGTGTGAGTGGAGCATTTTACTGTAACCTCCTTGGGAGCATCACACACAGCAGAGGAGGGCAAAATCCGGATAATCTATAAGGATAACCGGATAATTCGCAGTGAAACTTTATCCGAATTCAGACTCTTAATTAACTCTCTTTCCTGACCTGTTTGCCGAAGTGGGTGCACTCATTTGTTGAAGTAGCGCTAACCCGTTTGCCGAAATGGTTCTAAGCCATTTGCCGAAGCGGTTCATAATCATATTATTTTCCGAAGAGGCGCACCAACAAATTACCCGGTTTCTCTTTAAAACGACCCAATGCCCAGCCTTAACACACAGGTGGGAGAGAGTAAGGCAGGTGGTATCAACTCATTGCGCATGCGGGTGAGCATTAATTTGTGAGCTTGAGGACGTGCTGTGAGTGGTTCGTGGGTGCTCTAGTGTGGTTTGTTCCATCTCCCCTATCAGACAGTGGGAGAAATCTCGTGGGGGGAGACAACTGATCTTCAGAAGAAGAATCCCCTTCAAGCACGTGTTTGAAACCTAGCTACCTGACCTGACACTTTACTAAAAGGGGGGGGGGGGGGGCAGATAGGACATATTGTCCTTATCTCTCCCCCTGATTTTCATTGAAAGTCACTCTCTGGTGACATCTCTAAATGCTGGCAGTTATCAATCATGTATCGGCCTTATCGTCGCTGCGCCTTATTTTCGATGGATGTTAGTCTCTAGTGACACCTCTTTTTTGGGCAGTTTTATGACCTATTTACGTTGCAAGTGCCTTAAAACTCTTATTAAAACTAAACAAAGACGCATTATTTTAGCGATTTTCATGAAGATTGCAATTATATTTCCTTCACTTGAAATGAAAAGACAAGATCTAGCTTGCATTATAAGAGATACTCATATAAGTTCGAGTTTGCAATTATATGCACAGTGTACTTTGTACTGACGTGTTGGCTCGGCATGTGCCGCCATGGGTTGCCTTTGGTCGTCTTCTAATGTATCATTGGTTCTTTAAGAATGGGGGGGGGGGGACTTCAAAGCGATTTAATGTGTCCGTCACTTGCTAAAAGGGTTCATTAGGAATACTAACTATCAGGAAATGGGATATGAAGAGCCACATGGAACTCTCATGCCAAGTGCACACTGATGCCTGTCAGATTTTCGTTAATAAAGCGGCAAAAGCTACAATTTTGGCACATTGTGATTAATTCGACTCTCAGCCTTGAAGAACAAAAACGTTTGATTTTGAAGATCACAGTCCAATATAGTTGAACTGTGCAGTGTTGCATCTAACCAAAACTGGTGGACACTTCGCACGGATTTCCCATTTTGGTTTGGTCCTATCGGAGAAGGGCATTAAACTCGGAGGTACCGCCTCTTAATTGAATAACCTAATAGTGTTGATAAAGGTGTTAAAGTTATATAATTCCATTTCTATAATCCGGTAGCTTTTGATCCATCCATGAAGGAATACATGGCAAGCAACGACGCCATCAAATTTTAATGAATTCGATTGGCAGTGAGTGTGCACCGGGCATTGGACGGGAGTACCTTGGTTGGGGGGGGGGGGTCTGATGATCCTATTGATGGAACTGCTTTGTTGATTCCATGTATTTATGTGAACAGTATTTCAAGTAGAGAAAAAGATTAAGATCACTTAGATGAGATGTTACCACAGACTCCTTGACATTTCGCACAAAGACCACGTTTCAAATGCTGAGGTACGAAAGAGAATCACCAACACAGTGGGGCAATATGAAGATATGCTGACCACAGTGAAGAGACAAAAATTGAAATGGTATGGGCATGTCACAAGATCCACAGGACTTGCTAAAGCAATCCCGCAAGGAAGCGTACATGGAAAGAGAAAGAGAGGAAGGCAGAGAAGGAGATGGGAGGACGACTTTACAGAGTGGACAGGAAAGACGATGGGTGACAATCTGAGGAAAGCAGAGGACAAACATAGATGGCGAGAGCTGATTTTCAGATGCAGTGGTGCCCCCACGGTTGCCCCAACCATGGGATAGAAGAAGAAGATTTCATGATGACACCTTTATATGTGCACTTTTTTTTAATGATGATACCATTATATGTGTACAGTTTTTTCTGATGATACCATTATATGTGTACAGTTTTTTATGATGATACCATTATATGTGTACAGTTTTTTATGATGATACCATTATATGTGTACAGTTTTTTATGATGATACCATTATATGTGCACAGTTTTTTATGATGGTGACACCATTATATGTGCACAGATTTTTATGATGATGACACCTTTATATGTGCAGTTTTTTATGATGATGACACAATTATATGTGCACAGATTTTTATGATGATACCATTATAAGTGCACAGTTTGTTGTTTGTTTTTTGTTTGTTTGTTGTTGTTTGTTTGTTGGGGGGG
>NW_004798796.1:13415-15341 GCF_000002075.1 Aplysia californica | reverse complement strand
GGGGGGTGGATGGAGTTGGGAGGAGGGATCTTGGCTGAGAAAATGAATGTGGTTGGAAGAGGGTTGATGATTTTTTGCTTGTTGTTTTGTTTGTTTATTTGTTTGTTTGTTTTGTTTTTTTGTTAGATATTATTATTTTTAGAAAAACATAAAAGGGACACCATGACAAAGTTTGCGAGTTGTATTGTCCTGACTTAAGTCTGCTTCAGGGACGTCCATAAAAACTATCCAGATACAGACTTATTTCTGTCCTGTCGGAGATGGGCTCTAATGGGAGATACGTCTTTAAACTATCTGTCTGTGTTTACAAGAGGGTTTAAATCTTAGCATAGCTCAACATAACCATCACAAATCAACGTGCGAGCTACGTCATCCGATCATCATCATCATGGGATCGGGTCGGGTCGGGTCGGAGGCGATCGCCCCACTCGTCACTTGAAAACAAACGCCTTTAAGTGGTTTTCGAGTTGGCGAGTCGGGCGCGATCGGATTGTGTCATGACAGCCACTTTGCCCCCTCAATCTGGCAAGCAAACCGATCCTTCAATGGGCACCCCGTATAAGAATCCTGATGTTTCCCCGTCACCCATCTGTTTAAGTTTTCCTTTTTTTTTTTTAAGTGTTTTACGGCGCTCGCAACTGCATAATGTCATAAGAGCGCGGGACACATTAAACTATTTCAGTTGGTAGGAAATTTTGAATTTTGCCCGGGTGGAGGCCGAGGCCTACTCTTATCGATTTTAGACCAACAATGGATCTTTAACGTGCGCAACATGCACACGGACCCTTCGAGATTTTTCGCCCTTGTCCGAGAAGGCTAGGTGTAGATCTTTCCTACCAGAAGATCAGGGGTGTGACTGAAAGACAGCAGTAAGAAGGAGCCAAGAAATAGCAGTAGAAAGGCTGCAGAAATAGTCAAGAGCCCCGAGGAGGGGGCAAAGGAGGTGAGGGGGTGGGGGCAGAAAGAGGAGACGAAAGCAGACGACAGAACATTGCTAGAGAGCAGGAAAGAAGGCGAAAGGATACAATTTTAGAGAAGAAAATGTTTCGGTCACTTCCCAGATTCGAATCCAGGACCTTTGAATGAGAGGCAAACACCTTAACCTCTTGGCCAAGACAGCCCCCTCAAGTTTTCTTGACAAGTTTCTCTGAGTCTGCCGCTGCCCCGTGTGCCTTCTATATGTCAGTGGGAGCAAGGTGTTCAAATCCCTTATGTCGAGTCAAGTGTTCCAGTAGACGTGATCTAAACGATGAAGACAGACAGTAAGAGGGAGATTTACATTTTTCATTCTAATGTTCTTTAGGCCCACTTGATCAGATTGTATTGGCATGAAAAATTTCTTCTCTCTTTAACAATGTGCAATGTTTTATGCAATTTTCTTTTACCAGCATCAAAGGAAAGTTTTAGTATCTTATAACCGTGTTTGTTACTCTCTTGTAACACCTTTAATCTTTTGGCGCTCAAATGACCTTTCGCAGTTGCGAGCGCCGTAAAACGTATACTAAAACTAAAACGTACCCCAAATTTATAACATATTTTTGATTAGCTAAAGTTTCATGAACAGGATTTTTATCGAATCTTTTATTTTGCAAACGTCTAACACAAATTTTTATCCTTCTTCAACCGTCCTATTGGTGTTATTATGAACAACGAATTTTTCTCCGCATATCGTATAACCATTCTGGTATCGAAGTGCCAGTTGCAGCAACCTAGAAGTAATTGAATCAGTGCGGGACAAAACTGGTAGGGCGGGGCGACCGTGGCATAGACGTTAAGGTGTTCGCCTTTCATTCAATATGTCCGGGGTTCGAATGCGGATAGCAACGCAAAGTTGTCTTCTCTAAAAATGTTCTCCTTTCACATTCTTTCCTGCTCTTTAACTATGTTCTGTCGTCTGCTTTTATCTCGACTTTCTGACCCCCCCCC
>NW_004798796.1:9104-13315 GCF_000002075.1 Aplysia californica | reverse complement strand
TCACCTCCTTTGCTTCCTCCTCTGGGTTCCAGGCTCATTCTGAAGCCTTTCTACTGCTACTCCTTGGCTCCTTCTTACTGCAGTCTTTCAGTCACACCCCTGATCTTATGATAGGTAAGATCTACACCTAGCCTTCTTAGACAAGGCTGAGAAATCTCGGAAGTCCTGTGTGCAAATTGCGCACGTTAAAGATCCCTTGGTGGTCCAAAATCTATAAGAGTAGGCTTCGGTCGCCACCTGGGCAAAATCCAAAATGTCCTACCAACTGAAAATGTTTAGTTTATCCCGCGCGATCGTATGATCTTATGCAGTTGCAAGCGCCATGAAACACTTACCAAAAAAAAAAAAAGTTTTTTAAAACGGAAACGACGAAATTCAAACATTACAATGTGAGGCGAAAAAGGGTTCTCCCAGACGGGTGGCTGTTTTTAGAGAATATCGACTCTACATACAATGTACCACCACGTTTCCAGGTATCCGCGCCAATTCGCGCCCAAAAGTCTTCAGCAATATCTACCTCACGGGGAGGACAAAAACAGAGCAGACCTCACGATTGCCGTTAAAACTAAAGTGTCAAAATATCCTCCAACTGCGTTTTACCTTCGACTACAACTCGATCTTTTCAATTTAAGATTAGGGTCTGTGAAGATCGAATAATCGGAGAGCGATGGCCGAACCTTACTGAGTGCGAGACCGGTAGTTTGGGCTTGTAAATTAGTCACACTTTGGACGTCCAACGTTTTGGGGCCACAAAGTTAGGCGGAGGGAATAAACAAATGGCGTCAAACTCGTGAATGTTGCTTCAGATTGGCTCTCGGGGCGTTCTGGGTTTGGCGATTGAAAGAATGAATGAATCAATGAATGAATGGACGAACGGATGAACGAACGAACGAAGATAACAATTGAAGAATGAACGTATTTATTGCTATTAAGGTTGTAGAAGGCAGCAGTAGGATTCTACTTTTAGTTCGTTTTCTTTGGGGATTTTTTTTTTCTTAACAAGAAAAGTGGCATGGTAGAATCAGTGAAAGTTTACAATGGCGTTATACAACCTAGTGATAGTCTTTGTGAGATGGTTACAGAGATCGTTGTTTCAGGGTCTTAGGGTTTAAGACTGGGGGAGAGTGGGAGGAGCATCGACATGAAAATGGCACTTATAGAGGGGTTGTGTGAGTGTGCATGTGTGTGTGCGCGCGCGCGCGTTTGTGTGTGTGTGTGTGTGTGTGTGTGTGTGTGTGTGTGTGTGTGTGTGTGTTGGGGGAGGTATGTGTTTATGTGTCATGTTTTCGTACGTCAGGATGATGTTTTCAGTTTTGTTCCTCACAACCTCATTAGTTGTATAGACAGCTGCAGTGTCCCTTTAAAGATTTTAAAGATTATATACGAGCAGTACTGGGTCTAAATCTTACTGAAATCTTAGAGTCAAGCAGTAAATAGTCATTGAGATCTTTTTGAAAGCGGAAAGTCGATTTCAGAGTTAAGAGAGAAAAATAAAGCTTGATGCCGGACGGAAGTGCTTTTTTGAAAGTTTTCATCTAAAAATAGACGCAATTCCAAACACAGGATCTTGTAGAAGGTGCAAAATATACCAATATCGCAGAAGTTATGAAAAGGAAGCAACATTTTACTTGGTAAAGATTATTTTGTTCTTATAAATAAATATCTTTGTATCAAAAAAAGCCGGAGAGGGAAAGGTTTAAAAGGATGGCCCGATTCCAATATAGACACTCCTCTACTTCCCTTTAGGACAGAACCTTTTGACACCTGGAAAACCATTCCAACTTTCTTCTTTTTTCTTTATCAATCAACTTATCTCGAACCCTCTTAGTCTGCGCTATTACCACTTGAGGTCACTTCGTCCACTAAGGAACACATCACAATAAGATTTTATTCCTCCTTTATTTAGTTCCTTAGCCTTCTTCCATTTACTCCAGGCCCGGCGTTTGTCGAAGGTAAATCCCAAACTTTGAGGGCGTCCACTTAACCATGCAAATCGCCATCAGCCTTCGGGCCACTGCCGCTCTTCTGACACACACTTTGGGGGGCCCAGCAAATTGGGGGGTCAGTTTTATGACAAATTTATGAGCAAGGCCTGTTTAGGTTGTCTTTCATGAGTTGGTTACTCTTTGACACAGACTCACACGTCCCTGGACACTTCAGACCTGGCGCAAAATGCAAGGACGGACTTTGGGGAGGGTTATTGAGTGCTTTTTCGCTGATGTTGTTGTTGTTGGTGGTGATTACTGCTGTTGTTATTGTAATTTTTCGTCTTCCTTTTCTTACCGTTGTTTCTGTTGTTATTGTTGTTGTTGCTGCTGTTGCTTCTACTGCTGCTGCTGCTGCTGCTGCTGCAGCTGTTGTCGCTGCTGTTGTTGCTGCTGCTGATGCTGCTGATGATGCTGCTGCTGTTGCTGCTGCTACTGCTAGTGTTGGTGGTAGTAGTGGTATGCTGATATAATTGTTGTTGATACTTTTGTGGTTGCTATTGTTGATTTCGTTGTTGTTGTTGTTGTTGTTGCTGTGTCGTTGTCGTTATTATGACCACTAAATAAAACCAGAAAAAGGCCAATGGTGTGACTTACCATCTCACACCATTACTTCACACCCCAACATCCCCATGGAAACAAAGAACAAACTCATTAACAGTATCTGAATACCAACACTGCCCCACCAAGCAATAAAAGTAAAATTAGTGCCAGTTAAACGAAATGCGTAAAAGCACTTTTTAAAAGATTTTTAAAAAATAGTTTTCGTAACAGTTGCACAGCACTTGCAACACAGATATGTCATATTAGTGCCGACGACTAGAGGTGTTATGAGAGAGTGACAGGCAATTTTTTTATGTAAAAGAGGAGAGATAAAGATGATACATCTTTACTTGGAAAGAAATATCAAAGCACCCCAGAGCACCCCCCAGCCACCCGCTAAGAAAAACTTTGAACATCACAGAACAGACAGGGTGAGAAACGAGATTGTCAGAGAACAAGTAGGCTCGACTCCCTGCCTGGAGTACTTCGATAAACAACGCATGGAATGGTTTAGACATCTGTCAAGACTACCAGCAGACAGTATAGCACCGAGAGCATACAACCAGAGATCAGATGGAAACAGAGGAAGAGGCAGACCCAGGAAAAGACGGATTGTGGGTGGTCAGAGAAACATAAGACAAACCAACATAACCACACAACAGGTGATACAAGAAACAAGAGAAAGATGTTAGCTTCTCCCCTCGACACTTTGAGGTAACAGAGGATGAGAAATCTAACAGTAAGTGAGCAGTACTGTAGCTCCATATGTCATCTCAAACCATAGATAATGTTTAGCGCTCATATGACCTTGTGCAGTTGCGAGCGCCGTAACACCTACTAAAACCATAGATATATGTAAACCTAGATCGCACACTGTCACGTCTGGGGCTCCTCGGCCGACACAAAAAAACGCACAAACAACAACAATTTCAAAAAATACTTTACTGCGATATGCTCACACCATGAGGCGAGTTATTACGACTAGCAGAAGGAAAAAAAAACCCCACAGCTCTCACTATTGTCGAGTGTGCGTGTCGCCTTTGTATGTATGTCAGGGTAGTCAGGTCATCTAACACATCTCATAGTGTTTAATGGTCAGTGATCTTTTTCCCCTTGCCGTTCGTTTGGCTCAAAGGTTCCTGCCAAAGAACGCAACCTCCCAAGCTCCTTTTTGGTTTAGTAAGTGTTTAACGGCACTTGCAACACAATAAGGTCTTGACATAAGTGCCGAAGATTAGAGGTGTTACAAGAGAGTAAAAAACACACACAAAAAAGGGGGGGGGGGAGATACAGACGATAGATTTTTTGTAGGAAAGAAGGAGCAAACCACACCTGAGCACCAGCTAAACACTCACCTTCAAGCCCCAGGGTCACGTAAAGTTTCATTTTGCTTCAACTAACAGGAAAAAACACGTCACAGTGCGAGGTGTGGGGTAGACAGTGTGATACACCATGCATGTCACAAACACATTCTAAACTTTACACGAGTCAGCAATATATTAGCACCAAAATAGAATCAGTTTTACAGTTTAGTACTGGTAGATATGGATAAGTAAGGAAAGAAAGAAAGAGAGAACGAATGAAAGAATGGGAGAAAAAAAAAAAGAAACGAACAAATAAATAAATGAATGAATAAATAAATAAATAAATAAATAAATAAATAAATATATAAAGAAAGAAAGA
>NW_004798796.1:7610-9004 GCF_000002075.1 Aplysia californica | reverse complement strand
GAAAGAAAGAAAGAAAGAAAGAAAGAAAGAAAGAAAGAAAGAAAGAAAGAAAGAATTATATCTCAAAGTTTAGTAACGTTCTGTTTATAGGGTTGGCATGTGAAAGAATAATTTATAAGGAATATACAACACATGTATATAAAATCTTTCGAAAAGACTAGAGAAGCAAACTAAATAGAGGCTAAACAAAATCAGGCCTTTGGAAAGGTCAAAAGGTACAGACAAGGGCCAAAACGATAAGATAGAAAAACCAAACCTCGGCCAAAAGAAAAAAACAATTAAAAAAAAACAAACACGGGAAATTGATAATCATAATCTGCGGAGCGTAGTTTTGAGCAGCTTGTCCGTTTGAATTAGTTCATATGAAAGAGTTGAGTACAGAGGAGGGGAAATACTATGGCGCCCAACTTATTGAAAGGAGAGGAGAGGAAAAGGAAGAGGAAGAGGAAAAGTGAAAGGGTGGAAGGGGGAGGGGGGAGTGGGAGAGGGAGAGGAAGAGGGAGAAGGAGGGGAAGAAGAGGGAGAAGGAGAGGAAGACGAAGAGGAAAAAGAAGAGGGAGGGGGAGGCGGAGTGGGAGAGGAAAATGGAGAGGAAAAGGAAGAGGGAGGGGGAGGGGAGGAAGTGGGAGAGGAAGAGGGAGATGCAGAGGGAAAGGGAGAATTAGAGAAAGAGGGAGAGGGAGAGGAAGAGGGAGAGGAAAAGGGAGAGGGAGAGAAAGAAGGAGAGGGAGAGGGGAAGGAGGAGGGAAAGGGGAAGGTGAGAGGGAGAGTCAGGGGGAGAGACATTGTTGAAAAGGAAATGATCATAAGCGCTTAAAGCGGAGTGTGTTACGTATTGAACAAAAATGGAATGGGAAAAAACAAGAAAGAGAAATCTGCCGTTTTTCATCAGAGGGTGTTGCTGACGGTTGCTTGTTTGAGAAAGTCTTTTGTGGTTGTTGAGGAGAGGGGATGGGTATTTGGGTTTTTTTTAAATCTTTTGTATGGGAGGGGGTTGGGGGGGGGGTTGTTATTTCTTTCTTTGTTTGTTCTTTTTCGGAGGGAAAGGAAAGGGGGAGGAGGGGGGATTTCTTATGGGAGCGAGTGATGTTGGGGGAATCCGAGGAACAAAAACTATTCGTAATGATCATCAAAGCTATAAACGATCAATTAGAGAACAAAAAACAAAAAAAAAAACAATATGCCCCAAAATAAGCTATAGAAATCTGAAGTACATGTATAAGAGAACAATTCGGCATCAAAAACAACAGACAACACATGGCTGTACACGACAGCAAAATCTGGTGTTGGCCGCCTGGCGTGAGTGCCCAGATTTGCCTTGGCGTGGAGGAGAAATGGTGAAGAAAGAGGACGACGTGAAATAGAATAATTTTATTCTTTCAGAACTGAGGGGG
>NW_004798796.1:3002-5435 GCF_000002075.1 Aplysia californica | reverse complement strand
GTGGGGGTGGATAGTGGGGCGGTAAATAAGATCGTGGGTTTCCAATAATAACAAACTATCGTAATGCTCAACAAGTGTCGGAAACTTTTCCTCTGCACCGGATTGCCCTCCCTGGTGCACAACTCACTGAAGCATGGTGCTAGCTAGCACTGACTGCGCTTCTCAGGCCCGTGAATATCACACTATGTATGTGCGTACGTGTGTACGTATGAATGTGTGTACGTTTGTATGTGTGTACGTATGTATGTGTGTACGTATGTATGTGTGTGCGTATGTAATATGTATGTATGTGTTTAATCCTGTTTTTCTTATTGATAATTATCACGGTTTCATTTCACATAACCGCCACCTGTCACACGCGGAAACATTTTTTTTTATTTTGGGTGTGCTTGTTTGTTTGTGTGTATGTGTTTGTGTGTGTGTGTGTGTGTGTGTGTGTGTTTGTGTGTGTGGCAGGGATGGGGGTTGGGGGTGTTTTTTGTTGTTGTTGTTGTTGTTACTGTTGTCGTTTTCTTTTGTTTTTAAGTTTCCTTTTTTTTCTCTCTTTTTTTTTTAATGTTCAGTTCAAGAAATCTCCAAGAATCGCCCCGTGCGGCACATACGGTGTTCCGTCAGAGTACGGTCCCAGGAGGAAATCACGACGTGTCAGCCGGCTCAAAACATGCTCGTTGGTGCATTATCTTTTTAATAAGAAATCATTATGTTTGCTAAATAGCGAGAATTATTGGCCCCCTACTGGGAACGTCAAAAATTGTACCGGGCGAATGAAAAGAAGGAAAGGGGCAAAAGAAGCGAAGTAAAAACGGAAAAGGTTTTAAAAAAAAAAAAAACTAAAAAAAAAAAACCCTAGGAAAGTCAAGCGGGTGATGATGTTTTAAGCATGTCAAAAACGTCATTTCAGACCTTGTCTTTTGTTGTGCGGACAAGTGTCGGTTCTTGGCCGGCCCCTGAGAATCCCCCCGGCCTGTATAATTAGGGCGAGGTCCCATGTCCCGTCCAATCAGCGTCCGTGCGCGCGGGGTCAGGGCGCGGGACGTCTGCTAGCTGTAGCAGCAGCGGAAGTCGTTAGAACTCGTGTCACCCCCGCATACGTCAAACATATGTCCAGTGACTGGTCAGGAGTCTGCTCTAGTCGCTGTGCTCCCCCCCCCCCCCCCCCCCCGCCCAAAAAAAATGACATGCAAAACATACTCTGGAAAAGAAAAATAAAATTCATGAAGGATTACTTTTTAATGGTCGCTTTTAAAAAAGAACAAGGGGACTGTCCCGAAAATGCTGTTTTGAGGAAACTGAAGGTCAAGTTTTTGCCCCTTGTTATGTTTCTTTAAAAGACAAAGAGAGTTTTCTCTATTACCAAACAAATATACACACCAATGAAACCAAACTTCTCCAAAAGGTAGGGCAATGCCCACTTTTGGTGTAGGTCTACTTTTTCGTTAGCCCGCCTGTCCTTAAAAGCGACCGTATGTCCTTGTTATTTTGAACATTTAAAAATCTTACCTATCACTTTATTGGTAAATTAATGCTTTTCATTGAATCTACAGAAGAGATTCATGATATAATTTCTAGAGTGAGGAAGATCCACAAACAAAAGTAAAGACTGTAACACTTACCAACCTCCCAAAGGGAAAATCAAAAGAGCAAAAATATTAAAATTATCTGTGCTCAGTTTCGACAGAACAAAACTAGGAGCTGTTTCACTTGCCATTCGCTTTTTAAAAAATTCAAAGAGGAGAGAATGTTATTTGGAAATAGGCGTGCCACTGTCTCAGTTGGTATCATGCTAGGCTTCCTAGCGGGTGGCCGTGGTTCGAATCCCCACTCAAATAGACATTTTGTATTTCTTTGTTTAGTGGAGGGATCAAGACTCTCGGCTCTTTTGGCTGTGCCCTCGTGGATGGTTGGCGGGTGATCTGGTGTGATTTGCTCCTTCTTTCCTATCAAACATCTATCGTGTATGTATACTCTCTTGTATCCCCCTCCGTCTTTTATATGCTTTTTACTCTGTTGTAACACCTTTAATCTTCTGACGCTCATATGCAGTTGCAAGCGTCGTAAAACCTTTACTAAAACAACAACAAAACAGCTGTGTCCTATCAGAGAGAGACTTTGAAAGTCGGATGTACAATCTCTTAAATAGCCTGGAAGTGCTGATAGAGGCTTATTTACTTAACAAACGTAGACATTCACACATAGGCGCAAACTCACACACAAACACACACTCACGCACATACATACACATACACTCACATACACACTCACACACTCACGCACATACATACACATACACTCACATACACACTCACACACACATACATACACATACACTCACATACACACATACATACACATACACTCACACACACATACATACACATACACTCACATACGCACATACATACACATACACTCACACACAAACACACACTCACA
>NW_004798795.1:71640-73044 GCF_000002075.1 Aplysia californica | reverse complement strand
CCCCCACTCCCCTCCAACACTTCCCCCCTCCTCATATCTCAGTCTCATCCCCCTATACTAAACTTCGGGCCACATTTCATTCCTCATCGCTGGTAGCCAGTGACGTATGGTTCCTTGATTCAACGTGTGTTTCAGTTCAGGCCTTATTTGGTACTTTAAGTCTAAGATCAACTTCTCTGTGAAAGGGAATGATAAGAGAAGCATAAATAGAAAATAGCGAACAGCAGACAAGACATTCTTTTCGTTAACACTTTTTTTAAAAAATGGTTGAACGATAACGGTTATCGTTTTCGTTAACACTTAATTTGCTGCGTGGTAGATCTCATGTACCGAGCAATATTCACCAATATATTATTCTGTCCACATAATTACTATTGCCTCCACAATAAGTGTTAAACATAATATTGAGTTGCTGTGAATGAGGCAAAAAGAAAAAAAAAAAAAAGAAAGTAGAAAAGCAATTTTTTAATGGAACACAAATAAAACACAAAAGCAAAAATTTGTAATCAGAGACATCCTGTTTATTTCATTCCACCCTTTAGACTTCCTGTTTACAAGTAAAACAAAAAACTTTTCTTGGTGAACTGTTAGTTAATGTGATATCTCATTGGACGACCAAGTGGATGGCTCAGGTATAAATCCCCAATGAGATGTACCTGACGTGTGTTGCTTTGTTTTGCTCGATCCTGTCGGAGCTGTTCACTCAGTTCCGAGGTCCCGACAATTGAATTGCCTCGAAGTGTACAAACGGTGGCTGAAGCTATCGTCATCTCATCACTGGTGCCTTGCCGACTGGCGTGGGCGATCGTGGACCTCCACTTCACTCGTTGAAGCGATGATGTCTGTCTTTCTTGCCATGATGTCATCTTGTCCAGTATCTTTTCCCTCTGTCTACCTCTGCCTTTCTTTTCATCAAACGAGTCTGTTGTTACAATATTCTCCAAGTTTTCTTTGCGCATTGTGTTGTGTCCAATGTTTTTTGCTGGTCGCTTTCGAACATTCGTCATAAACTGTGGTCTGCACTTTGCTTCAACCAAGACTTTTTCGTTTATTGTTTTTCTAGCTGCCCATGGGATACGCAGCATGCGTCTTATGAACCACAACTCTGTCGCCTCAATTGTTCTTTCCAGCTGTTTATTGATTGCCCATGCTTCGCACCCGTATAATAGGACTGGCGCAATGTAACTCCTCAGCCCTATTTTTCATGTTTACAGTGACAGATTGATGTTTGTAAGTATCTATTTCATATTGTGAAAGGTTGCTTTTGCTTGGCATATGTGGCTTTAAATTTCGCTGTGACATCTCCCTGCTATAGATAAACTTTTTCAATTCACAAAAGTATCTGCCGACGTCTCAGTGAGTCTTGCCTTTGTTTCTGACTCTGTGTATGAAGTGTTTGGGGTG
>NW_004798795.1:67029-68201 GCF_000002075.1 Aplysia californica | reverse complement strand
CCTCTTCCTCTCTCTCTCCCCTTGTCTCTCCCTCTTCCTCTCTCTCTCTCACACTCTCTTTGTCGCTGCATGAACATAATATCTCCTTCCGTCCATCTCCTTACACCCTACACAGAACCTGTCCGTCAAACAATGCACATCAAATGTGAACAATCCTGTGCTTATTCTTTCACGCACGGACAAATAAACGAACTTTCTCCTTTTCTGTCCTTTTTACGCTCGTTCTACCGTGAGGAAACGCAATACAATGTGAGGCAGCTTGGTGAAATCAGGCGCTCGTCAAAATAGGGAAATGGAAAGAACTTGCATATCTCCACAGGTTTGGGAATTTTTCTTGGCTCAACACCTTTTATGTCCATTATTGTACCCGTTTCTGTTTGGATTCCTTTGAAAAACGTTGATTAAAGGCAACAAAAAGTAGTAAATTTTCAGTTTTCATGGACTCTCAAGCTAAGGAATTAACTAAACCTTGGCAGCCATTTTTTTCGCTAATTGTACCTCTGAAACCAGGCGACCCCCACCTCCTTCAATCGCCAATATCTTGACTTGTATCCAAGACAGATGGATATTATTTTTATTGAAAGCAAAACAAATGAACAAGCTTTAAGATGGTAAAGTAAAGTTGTTCCCTCATCCGATCCGGACATTGTGGATTACCTTGTTATTGAGACAACTTCCTGGGCTTTCGGCATATTGTGGTAGGGTGGCCAGTTCCTTTCCACGCCTCTACTTCCCCAGCTCAAAGTCAGGTACCCATTACCAACTGCTGGGTGGGCAAGAGGGGGCGAAAAATATCCGTGTCCGAACCGAGGCTCGAACCTGGACTTTCCGCTTCCGAGACGTGGGCACTAACCGCTCCGCTCAGCCACCGCACCCTCTTTAAGATGGTACATTCCCAAAAATTGACGAACGCATGATTCCGCCGCGTAGTGACACCAATATCTGGATCAATGAGGACCTCTCCATTGGGATAATTCTGCCAATCGCTCTGTCAGCCTCTGCCTTGTGGTAGATTTTCCACACACAATACTCACTGTCTATTTCTTTCCAGGTCACTCTTTTTTCACAATTTTATTATCTCTGTCTCCCTATCTCTCTCTGTGTTTCTTTCTCGTCTATTTATCTCTGTCTTTCTCTATCTCTGCCTTTCTCTCTCTTTCTCCAATCTCCCT
>NW_004798795.1:64637-65967 GCF_000002075.1 Aplysia californica | reverse complement strand
GTAAACGTTAATAAAGTCAGAGTAAAAAGTGGGAGTAAAAGTTAGATACGTAGAATCGCCACTGGAAGAACCTTGCAGGTGGTTCTTCCATCTGTCTGTAATATGTGAGGCAGCGTGGGGGAATCAGGATCTCGTCAAAATAATCAAACTGAAGAAACTTGCATTTTTCTGCAGATTTGTGAATTTTTATCAATTTTTTTTTTAAAGCTCAACACCTTATATGCCCATTAAAGAACTCATTCCTGTGTGGATTTTTCAGAAAAACGCTGATTAAAGGCACCAAAAAATGTAATTTTTCAGTTGACATGGACTCTTAAGCTAAGGAAATAACTAATCTTTGGTTGCCATTTTCTCACTAATTTTACCTCTGGAAACAGGTGACCCCCACCTCCTTCATTCGTAAATATTTCGACTTGTATTCAAGATAAATGGATATTTATTTCATCCAAATAAAGACAAGTGAACAAGGTACACCCTGATACCAATATCTCCACATGCCCAAAAATTGATGAGAGCCTGATTCCACCACGATGCCTCACATATTATTTTCTGAGAAAGTGCACGTTGGCGCTCATATGACCTTATGCAGTTGCAGCGCCGTAAAACCTCTACTAAAACGAAAACTAACTAAAAGTGCACGTAGATGATAGCAACACTATTTTATATTCCTGCACTTTAATCAAAAGTGGGAGGTTTGCGGGTACCACCTGGCTCTAGTTTCCTCATACGTTTTCCCTATCAAACATCTACCATCCTTATCTTTCCTCCTTTCTTTTTCCCCCCCGTGTTTGCTACACGTTTGTGACACCTCTAACCGTATTTGCTTCAAATATGATTTATTTGCTCAGCAAATGCCGTAAAACGCTTGCTAAAATAAAACAGACGTTGAAGCACACCGCAAGCGAGTTTGTAAAAACAAGGCAGCAGTTGTTCACTAGCACATAAGGGCACGACTCTCATTGTTACACGCGAAAGTTTGGAGTTCGAATCGACGTAAACTTAATGTTGTCCACCAGCCTTACACAATTTGTTTTTTCTTTAAAAATTGAAGTTTCGTAATCTGTTGTATCGGTTGTGTGTGCTAGAGAAAAGTTCTATCCGAATTGAAATCATAAATATTTAAAAAATAAATAATATGCAACAAAAGAAAGACAAAAAAGAAGAATCCTGTATTGGGGATAGAATGTAATAGTTGGTTTTTTTATTATCTCTTTATCTTTTTTTTGTTGCTGTTTTTTCCCTCTATACTGAAAATTTGCTTACTGCGCCTTAAGCACATTAAATTTGAACTGTTTACTGACAATATACACATACTCCTCCTCCACCCCCT
>NW_004798795.1:61579-62755 GCF_000002075.1 Aplysia californica | reverse complement strand
ACCATTTTCCCAATTTATGTAATCTTTTCCTTGTACCTTTTAAATCTGTCTTAATCAATAAACGTAGACTTGTTGTTGTTAGCTCAAAAGCGAGTAGACACCAACCATATATATAGGCAAGATAAAGTTTACTAACTAATTCTGAGTCATCTGCCGCAGTCTGTCTTCTCAGACTATATGATTGGCTATGTGAGGACCACAGCTGTGCTTTTCTCCACCATTACACGTCTGCCGTACGTCTTCAGACAACCAGAAATCTTCTCCTGAGACAGATCTATTTCTCCCCGGCTCTTGTCTGTACTTTCCTGTGCGTGATTCTGTCCCCGTAGCTAACCTATATAATATGTCTCAGAGTCTGAGGTTTTCATTCAGTTATCTTGCGTCCATCTGCTGACCACGCCAACGTTTATGTCTCTGATGTTTTCTTTTAGTTACCATCCCTCCATCCATTGCTCCATCTTTCCCAGCCGATATGTATGTCTCTGAGGTTTCAGCTCAGTCACTCATCTCACCATCTCACCACGACAACGTTTATGTCTCTCATGCCTTCATTCAGTATCCCACCCATCTCCCCATTCCTTTGTCCATCTCTCCATCTCACCACGTCAACGTTTACGTATCTCATGCTTTCATTTAGTAACCCATCCCTCACCCATCTTTCCATTTCACAACGCCAAAGTTTATGTCTCTCATTCCTTCATTCAGTAACCCATTCCTCCCACCCATCCCTCCCCTGTCTTTCCTTCTTACCATGTCAACCTTTATGTCTCTCTTTCCTTCATTTAGTGACCCATCCCTCCATCCATCTGTCCATCTCACCACGTCAACGTTTATTTCTCTCATGCTTGCATTCAGTGACCCATCTCTCCCACCCATCCCTCATCCATCTGTCCTTCTCACCACACCAACGTTTATGTCTCTCATTCCTTCATTCAATAACCCACCCCTCCCACCCATCCCTCCATCTCACCACGCCAAAATGTATGTCTCTCATGCCTTCATTCAGTAACACATCCCTCCCAACATTCCTCCTTCCATTTCACCACGTCAACGTATATGCCTCTCTTGTGCTGCCTAGAGCGAAATGCTCGCAGCTAAAGGGATTTGAAAACAACAACCACAACAACATGTCTCTCACGCCTTCATTCAGGGACCCATTCCTCCCACCCCCCACCC
>NW_004798795.1:56836-57929 GCF_000002075.1 Aplysia californica | reverse complement strand
CGTGTGTGTCTGTCTCCCTCTCTGTCTCTCTCTCTCTCTCAATGTGTGTGTGTGTGTGTGTGTGTGTTGTCTGTCTCCCTCTCTCTCTCTCTTTCTCTCGCTCTCTCTCACTCTCTTGCGACGTCTTTTGTTTTTATATATTTAGAAGGCGCTTCTTTTATGTGTTGAAATTACGCGTTACTCCTTTGTATCTACATTATTATAATGCATGATAATATCCACGCTCTTGAGCAAAATCTATGCGCTTTACAAATTATTATTACCCGACAATCACCTGTACAAACGACCACCTGCATAAGACAATCCCCTGTACAAACAGCCACCTGTATGAGACAATCACCTGTTCAAACGGCCACCTGTATGAGACAATCACCTGTACAAACGGTCACCTGTATAAGACAATCACCTGTACAAACGACCACCTGTATAAGACAATCACCTGTACAAACGACCACCTGTATAAGACAATCACCTGTACAAACGGCCACCTATATAAGACAATCACCTGTACAAACGGTCACCTGTATAAGACAATCACCTGTACAAACGGCCACCTGTATAAGACAATCACCTCTACAAACGGCCACCTGTATAAGACAATCACCTGTACAAACAGCCACTTTCAATTTCAACCCTTTCATTTTCTAAAAACATAATTTATAATTTATAATGAGGTTATGAAAACTCGTCACCTTTCTGAAGCATCCATTTTTCTCAGTGACAAAGTATGAACGTCTTAGACAGTGGCCTCTGTACTTTGCTTCCTTCCACCATTAGAATTCCGTAGGGGAGGCCCCAGCAGTATTCTATAAGCCTTCCTTTATCGATCTATCTCGCCGTATTATTCCGTCTTCGTTGCTTGCCAAGTACACATTTGCAACTGTCCGTGAGCAAGCCAAGTCGGTAAAGAAGTTCCTTTCGCTTTGCACTGTCGCCTTTTGGCCTGCCACTTGTAGGTCCAACTTCTTTTTTTTTTTTCTCAGTTTATTTTTGCTTAACTGTTGTTGTTTTTTTAATTTAAATTTTGAAATTTCTCTTGATGATTAAAATTGTTTTGTTAAATTTCAATTTTTTGGGGGGTCGGGGGGAAGGG
>NW_004798795.1:54026-55986 GCF_000002075.1 Aplysia californica | reverse complement strand
ACACACACACACACATCTAATCTAGAAATGTTTAAAAAATCGTTATTATTTGTGCGGAATTTTTATTATCGCGGCTCTAAATAATTTAGATATCATAAAAGACATGTTGGACATTAAATAAACAGAAGGAAAGCCAAGTGGCGATGGGTTTACTTGACAGGTGCATGACTTGAGAATAGATTAGGAGAAGGTAAACCCTCAACATCTGCGTAATTAGGTTGTTTTCAGAATGTTTAGGACATGTGAGTGTGTGAACTTAGCAGGCAGCAGATGTTGGGAAGGTGGGGACAGGACGAAGAGATACAGATGTCTGAGGGGGGTGGGGTGAGGGGGGAGGGATAATCCGTGGATGAATGATGGGGGGGAGGGGGAGGGAGGAAGAGAGGAAGAAACGAGCCCGCGTGCACACACAGGCACACGCACACACGCTCACAAACAGATACATTCAGACAGAGATAGAGAGAGAGAGCGAGAGAGAGAGAGAGAGAGAGATTGAGAGAGAGAGAGAGAGAGAGAGAGAAAGACGTAGAGAAAGACAGAGAGACACACAGAGAGAGGGAGAGGCACATAGAGAGAATGAGAGAGAAAGAGAGACAGACAGACAGACAGACAGACAGACAGACAGACAGACAGACAGACAGACAGACAGACAGACAGACAGGCAGACATACAGACAGCGAGAGAAAGTGAGGAAAAGAAAATGTAATAAAAACAGAGAGGTAGAAAACAATATTCAACATGTTGTGTGGAAGCCACCAGGAAGGGACGCATTTTATTTTTGTTCACACCATCTTTGTATCTGTTCATGATGTTGCCATCGTCAATATGGCGGCTGAGGTCAACATGTCCAAGTGCATTTTTTTAAATGCTCTCTTCCCGGGGGTCGGGCAAACAACAGAGGGGATGGAATGTCATGAATTTCAGATGGAAATAAAAATTATAGAAAGTTCCCGGGGAGCATTTTGGATCTGCAAGTCTTGGTGGGGGCTTTTATTTTGGAAGGAAATGTGTGTTCACCAAGTCTAACATGCAGATGGGCTTCTCTGTCTTAAAGCTGTTGTTTTATTAATCCGATATTATCCTGTTATGTAATGCCTTTGTGTTTGCGTGAAGGCCCAAAACTGTTCTAGCAGTTTTAGACTCAGGTTTAAAAGAGTTGTTATGTGTGTGATGTACTTGTTGCTCAGTATTGTTTTTGTTAAATTATCAAATGGTATTTCTGAAAGGTTTTAAAGGGTGAGTGTCAAAAAACAAAATGATGTTTTAGATGAACTTATATAGAACGCAAAGATAATATGTTAACTTGAGACTATTCTAAACACCCGTGGCCCTATTCAATTGTTGCTTTGTTTGCTTCATTTCAAATTCGAGGCAGCGTGGGGAAATCAGGCGCTCTTCAAAAAAATAAAATGAAGAAACTTTTTTACTAACTTTTATTTTTTGGCTCATGACCTTTCATGACCATTAAAGAACACATTTCTCTGTGGATTTTACGGAAAAAAAGTTTGATTAAAGGCACAAAAAATGTAAATTTTCAGTTTCCAAAGACTCTAGAGCTAGGGAAATAACTCATCTTTGGGGACCACTTTCTCAATAATTTTACCTCTGAAACCAGGCGACCCCCACCGCCTTTATTCTTTTCAAACATTTTTCAGAGACCACATTACTACTGCGGAACGAATGCTTAAGTGTTTCATTCTTTAAGATGTGGATGGGCTGTCTGTTAGATGACCACTTTAGACACAATGTTGACCAAAGAGTCTGACAAGAACGTTTGGTTTTGATGACGGTCTCTCCCAATGTCTAGTTCAGTGCAACAACATTAAGTATTCAAACCTGATGTTCATTGTCTTCTGTTGGGGCTTGAACTTAAAACAGGAAGGCTACGACATTCATACTACACAACTTCATCATCATCATCATCATCATCATCATCATCATCATCATCATCATCATCATC
>NW_004798795.1:52463-53866 GCF_000002075.1 Aplysia californica | reverse complement strand
GCAAACACTTTCTCACCCTACACCGGGGTATAGGCCACAGACAAACACTTTCTCACCCTGCACCAGGGTATAGGCCACAGACAAACACTTTCTCACCCTACACCGGGGTATAGGCCACGGACAAACACTTTCTCACCTTGCACCAGGGTATAGGCCACAGACAAACACTTTCTCACCCTACACCGGGGTATAGGCCACGGACAAACACTTTCTCACCTTGCACCAGGGTATAGGCCACGGGCAAACACTTTCTCACCCTACACCAGGGTATAGGCCACGGACAAACAAACACTTTCCACGTTCCTCTATCCTGTGTCAGCCTCCTTGATGTTAGTTCATGTTTTCCCGCTCTTCGATGCCCCAATGTCCGTGATTCTTGTTTGTTCCCCCTCTATACAACATACATAGTTGTATTCCTGGTTTGTGCGTGATGTTTCTAACTGTGCCACAACTTTGTCTACAAACATATTATTGTTATTATGTGTTACGTTCTTTAAGCATAAAAAAGAACCATTGGGTTCTCTTGGCCTAGAGGTTAAGGTGTTTGCCTCTCGTTCAAAGGTCTCGGTTTCGAATCCAAGAAGCGATGGAAACATTTTCTTCTCTGAAATTGTCTCCTTTCACCTTCTTTTCTTCTCTCTTGCAATAGTTTGTCGTCTGCTTTCGTCTCCACTGTCTTCCCCACCCCCTCACCTCCTTCGCCCCCTCCTCTAGGCTCCTGACTCTTTTTGCAGCCTTTCTACTGCTACTCCTTGGTTCCTTACTGCTGTCTTTCAGCCACACCCCTGATCTTCTGGTAGGAAAGATCTACACCTAACATTCTCGGACATCCCGTGTTCAAGTTGCGCACGTTAAAGATCCCTTGGTGGTCCAAAATCGATAAGAATAGGCTTCGGCCGTTACACGGGTAAAATTCAAAATATCCTACCAATTGAAAATGTTTCGTGTGTCCCGCGCGCTCATATGACCTTAAACAGTTGCGAGCGCCGTGAAATATTTTTTTTAAAAAGAAAAGAAAAAAGAAAGAATCAATGTGCAATCGTCAGGTTGGCTCCTCTAGAAGCGCCAGGAAGAGGCACTTCAGACACGGTTTGCGATGTCAGTGAGAATTTGAAGACAAAGAAATGGGAATGTAGCATTATGGGGCGGTTCTAGCAGGCATGGAGAGAGCGAGAGGCAGCTTCTCTGGCATATTTTGGCATTAGGTTTCTGGTTTTATAACCGTTTGAAAGGTAGACGTTTGAAAATAACTGCTCGTTATGTCGGGGTTTTATGATGGTTTTTTTGTCTGTGTTTCTCCCTCTTTTGTCCCTCTGACGGTCTGTCTGTCTGTCTGTCTGTCAACGTTTCTGTTAGTCATTCTATTTGTCTGTCTGTCTGGCTGTCTATCTATCTGTTTGTCT
>NW_004798795.1:49673-51754 GCF_000002075.1 Aplysia californica | reverse complement strand
AAGAGAGAGAGATGGAGGGGCGGGTGAAGAAAGAGAACAATATAAAACAGAGAATAAAGCAAGCTATCATCACCAATGGTGTATCAGGCGTCGTTAAACATAGTATACAGTTTCCACTGTTATTACATTCCAATTTGGTTCTCCGTCACCAAAAGACGTGAATACATTGCTGATAGTTCATGTAATGGATGTGTTGCCATTTTGTCTGTCCCTTTTTGACGTAAAATGTGTAAAAACAAGCGCCATGTTTTTATCATGAAACCAGGAGTCATAGCATAATTGTTTGTCAGCGTGCAAACACTCAATACTGACACAGGATTCCACACAGGCAAAACAGAAAGATCGGTTGAGATGTGTGACGTCATTGTCTAATTTTAGAACTCATCTCCTTTCTAGCCACGGTCGGTCATTGGCATTTCTTCGCTGAGACGTAGGTCATATTTGCTGGTTGTAGTAAAGTCATTTATTATGTCCAAATATATTTGCGAAGAATTGTGGTGAAATCCGCTGTCGCTCGTCAACAATGAACTCAAAGATAAAGGCTTCTTGCCATCCGTTCGGTAGATCTAATTTTCTATAGAATTATTGAGAGTTTAAAACAAAAATTATTGGCTCGATTAACACCTTTTAATGCATTAAAAAACACACGTATCTTTGTAATTTTTAATTTAAAAAACGTTAATTCAAGGCACTTCAGGACTCGCATACTTTTTTAAGTTACCAAACTGAGGCGGCCACTTTCTCGCTAATTTTATCTTTGAAACTAAGCAACCCCCACATTCTTGAATAGACAATTTATTATATCGATTTCTATTCAAGGTAGATGGGTGTTTTTAAAATCAAAAGCAAGGCAAATGAATACCTTTTCAAAGGGGGGTCTCGTGGTTTAGAAGTTAATGTGTTCACCTCTCATTCAATAGGTCGCAGGTTCGAATACTGATAGCGACAGAACATAATTTTCTTCTCTAAAAATGTTTTCTTTTCACTTTCACACCCTTTCCTGCTCTCTAACAATATTCTGTCGCCTGCTTTCGTGTCCACTTTCTGACCCTCCTCCACATCTTTTGCCCTGACTCTTTTTGTAGCATTTGTACATTAGCATATTTCAGTTAGAGTTACATACTCAGGAAAAGTGTCAGAGATGAAACTTATATTTAAACAAAGTAATATTACATAGTCGTTAAAAATGCAATGTAAACCTCCCCCTCCCCCCTCCGTCTGAAATAATTTACAATCAAAGTTTTTGTACATACGTACCCCTCCCCCCCACCCCACGCCCAAAGTTCTCAAATCTAGCGATATCTTCGTCCTGTCTGCCTACTCCTTCTGAGATCCCTACGTTCTCCTTTTTTCGAATTATTGATTAATTACTTAATTATCATTTCTATGCTGGAGCCTTGTCCTGACAAAGCTTCCCCCCGTGACCTCGGTGCCATGACCCCTGAGACATCCAATCCGATCGGCCTTTGTTTCCCCACCAGCTCAGATCTCACCAAGAAGTTCTTAGTAAACTATGAGCCTTGTGGAACATGCGCGATTATTGAGCACGGACGCCAGAACGTCACGTCAAATGATTTATCTTCTCCCGTGACATTTCATGCTCTCTCCAGACGCATGTCTCGTAAGCGGTTTTGCTGTTATTTCTAGATTACAAAAAATATTTAATATATAAAAACTCGCTCCAAGAAACAATGTTGTTGAGCTCCTCACACTCACAAAAAAGCGACATTTCATGCAGGGTTCAGACATGACTCTCGATCATTTTTGGGGGGGTTATTTCTTAGAGAAAAAAAACAATCCTAATAGTTGCAGTAGGTATACAACACTGCGCCAAGAAAGAAACCAAAAATTTTTTAAAAAAATATCATAATAATGATAAAACACAAAGCATTAGATTGTGACATCCTATCATATGACGCAATACGAGAACATAATCAGACAGAGAAAGTCAGAAGAAAGATTGATGTTGAACGGGGAAAAATACAAAACATATGCATAGATACACAATTAAATACTTGTACATGGTTGAGAAAGTATTGCATTGTTGAAGAACACGAACACCGATACTGGAGTTTTAGTGG
>NW_004798795.1:47457-48685 GCF_000002075.1 Aplysia californica | reverse complement strand
CCCACTTCTCCCACTCCATCTTGTCCACCCTTCAGGCAACATTCTCCTTCTTTATTATTTGTTTTCAAGAATCAATTGTGTCACAACGTAGTGGAATCAGGCGCTCGTCAATTTTTGGGCATATGGGATTATTGGTTTCATCTTAAAGCCTGTTCATTTGCCTTCCTTTTTGTGCTTGAATAGAAGTCGAGATATTTGTGATTGAAGGAAGTCAGGGTCGCCTGGTTTTAGAGATACAATTAGTGAGAAAATGGCAGCCAAAATTTGTTAACTTTTGTAGCCTAAGAGTCCTTAAAAACTGAAAATTTACATTTACTGTGTCTATTTTTCTCAATAAAATCCGCACAAAAATGTTTTTATTAATGAACATAAAAGACGTCGAGTCAAAAAAAAAAGAAGAACATTTTACCAAAAAATTGCCCACCTATCCCCCAAAAATTATTAAAATGCAGATTTCTTTGATTTCATTATTTTGACAAGCGCCTGATTTCACCACGATGCCTCACAATTCTATTTTGCCTGAGTGTTTTTAAGAGCCCCCAATCTGTCTGCCATCCCCTATTGCCCTATCAAAGCGGGCTGATCTCCCCATGGTCTGGGACCCGGCAAATAGACGGGAATTACCCAAAATGGGACAATTTTCCAAATTGGGATGACAGAATTTAGCTAAACTCTCCTATGTTCTTGAAGCTTCATTTAATGGAAAGATTACTCTGTGTGTCTCAACAGGGGCAGATTAGGATTATTTCTGCATCCGACTTGTTAGTCACGACATCATGGGTTTAGTTATTATCTTTTTGTTTTGTTTTGTTTTGTAATTTTGTTGAAATTCAAAATATCATCTGTGTGTTTTAGGCAAACAGTGACAATAGCGCTATCAGACGACATCGATACAGATTGTTTTTGTTTTTGTTTGTTTTGTATTTTTTGTATTTTTTGTTCTTTTTTGTGGGTGTTATTGGGTCTTGAAATATCTCGATTTGAAATTATAAATCTTTGTTTAAGATATTACGAAGTTAAAAGCGTGTATGTCCTCACCTTTTAGGCCAGGCTGTTTATACTGCATGACATGTACATTAATAATTACTTTGTTTAAAACATTTCAGTTTGTGCAATAATTTCTGAGTCTGAACGTAGACGTCTTTGAATAATTATTTAAGTCTGTATGTATGTGTGTGCGTGCAAATGTATTCTCTCTCTCTCTCTCTTTCTCTCTCTCTCTCTCTCC
>NW_004798795.1:42406-46936 GCF_000002075.1 Aplysia californica | reverse complement strand
GTGTGTGTGTGTGTGTGTGTGTGTGTGTGTGTGTGTGTGTGTGTGTGTGTGCGTGTATTTATGAGTCAGTTAGAACATCACAAAATGAAAACCTTGAAGATATCAACATTTAAAATGCAAAAACTCATAACTTCATTTTGATAGTTGGTTAATCATTGTTGTTGGCTGAATGGGACATAGACCAAAGATAATAAATCAACAGTATTACTGAAAGGAAGTTAATGAGTTCACAACTCTTAAAATTGACATTCTCAATATTAATATTGTCTTCATTTTGCCAGTTTTTCTCTTTTTACCTTTCGTATTGTAAACTGTCGCTGCCACGTCGTTCTCTTCTAACTTCTTTCTTCCAATCCCACGTGTTTTAAAGCTTATCTAGGATGAAGTTTTTGCCTTTTACATCCATGGGTATAATGTTCAGTAGTGTTTGGTAGTCTCTGTTTCCCAAGTAGACGAGGTCTGTTGGTGTTTGCACAAGGCTAGTATATTATTATCTTAGCCATCTGGGTGTGCTTTACTGTAGAAACTCTAAGACCCTGAGAATGTAGACCTTATTGTCAAATGTGCTGTGCTAAGAGTCTAAGTTTTCGGTTTTAGGGCTTCTCTTTAAAGAAAATATGATGTAAACTTTTTTAACAATCTGTATTCAAAAGATATGCTCAGGTCTCAATAAGGCCGCCTCTTAAATAACGTAATAGTGTTGATAGAGGTGTTGACCCTATACCAACTTTGTCTCAATTATGTTAAGCTCAGGAATGCTTGGGACCCTGGTATTTGATCTTGGTTCAGACTCCGGTTACACTAAAACCTTCCTCTGACAGTCTGTTTATAATAGTACTGGAAGTTTTGCACTTGTATACTATTGATTAACTCGTACTATGCAGAAGAACTTTTTCCTATTTCGTACACAATCAATTTTGCCTCCATGTTTTTGGCTTCCCAAACTACCCAATATCTTTGTCGCTTATTTTTAAAAGGTTTACAGAAAATTAACACATGACTGAGTGGAATCAAGTATACAAACAAAACATAATAATATAATGTTTAATCATACAAGACAAGGATTGGCTGGTGAAGAAATTTAAATTATATAGATTTAACGCCCCTATCAAAACTGTTACATTATTTAAGAGGCATGCCCTCCGAGTCTAACGTCCATCTCCGAATGGAAAGAGCCAAATGAAAAATTTGAGTAAAATGCCTTTGCCAAGGACACAACTTTGGACGGAGCTGAGGCTCTCGCGACTACAGGTCCAGTAGCCTAACCTCTGGGTCACCGACGCCACTTGGCTGGAGTTTGGTAGATGTATATGTGAGGCATCTTGGTGAAATCAGCCGCTCTTCAAAATATTAAAATCCGAGAAATCGGAACTTTTCGGCCAGTTTGGACTTTTTAAATTTTTTTTTTTTTTGACTCAACATCTTGTATGTCCGTTCAGAAACACTTTACGTGTGGATTTTTATTGAAAAACGTTGATTAGGGGCACAAAAACTTTAACTTTTCAGTCTCCAAAGACAAGCTATGGAAGTCACCAAACTTTGGCGGCCATTTACTTGCTATTTGTTATTCTGAAACCAGGCGACCCCACCTCCTTCAATCGCAAAAATTGCGACTTTCATTCCAGGTAAATGGACGTTTATTTCCTCGAAAGCAGGTGGCAAATAAATAAGATAATACCAATGACTCCACATGCCTGAAAATTGACGAGCGCCTGATTCCACAACGTCGTGACACATATTGTAACTGTCAACACGCAAGGGATGTCGTGAGTCAGATGAACTGGTGCGCCATAAACCAAGAATTACGTCCATACTCCTTGTTGCTAGTTGAGTCTTGTACATAAAATTTATAGACCAACTTGCTGCTCATCCTCTTGGCAATTGAACATTATTGTTTGAATACAGTATTGAATAGTGCTGTAGTGGTTGTGTAGTAAATGCCATTCACTTCTGTAATGATGCGTATGTGCCTGTTAAAGACGGTGGTTGCTAGAGGCAACAATTCTGGTTACAAAGAGTGCAGAAATGTGTGACGTACTCAGGTAATGTGTCAGCTTGCGTCTCTTCAGCAGGTGCTTCGTCTGCACTATTTCACAGTTTTACACCTCTGCTTCCTTTCTTGATTAGCCCTGATTTCACCCTGACAACGTCTATTCTTAATCTGTTGAACCTGTTCAAATGTCTACCTGAACAACACAATCATGTGTACTCGTACAAACGACCGTTTTCCATACCCATGATGTCTTCCCCCCCAAAAAAAAATTTTTTTTAAATAAAAATTCTTGGGTTTTAAAAAAACCCATCATATTGACGATTTTAAGATACCACTGTCTAAAACAATAACATTTGTCTTCGACAATAAATGGCTGCCTTAGACAAGTTTTACTGTATTCTAATTCTGATCTCTGCAGAAGCAACATCCCAACCGTGGGTATATTTCTTCATTAGTAGACAGTAGACAGTAGACAGTCAATTCTGTTTTCCCCTTATGTATTCCTGTTTTCTGCAAAAGAGATATTTTCGGCTGTCTCTCATATTGCAAGTGAGGACGTTGTACCAGCCATCTTAGTGTGGGCTTCACGAGCAGCGTAAATACCATTGGGAAACCCAAGACCTCCATTACCTCTATGTTGGCAATCATGTCCTATCAAATTACTCCAAGAGTCGTTCTAAGACATTTGCTGTTATAGTTGTTTCGCAATATTGCCCGATATAATATTATGACGCTCAGGTATCACTCCCTCGGCAGGGAGCATTTTCTTTTATTTATTTACTTCTTTCGTGGTCGTGGTGTTGATATTTTTGCAGCACCGGATTTGCTATTGTAGTTTGTCCGTGATGGTTGAGAGTTTGCCAGGTCTGGTAAATAACTACTGTGAGTCAGTCAACGTGCTGCTTCTCGTTTAAAGCAGAATCACGTCAGCGGTGGCGGGGTTAGGTCTGAGGTATAACAGTTATGTCTGAGGTGTAGGAGTTAGGATGGATAGGAGGTACGTCAGAACAGAGGTTTAAACAATTAGGTCGGGGGGGTAGCAGTTAGGTCTGAGGTGTAGCAGTTATGTCTGAGGTGTAGTGGTTAGGTTAGGTCTAAGGTGTATCAGTTAGGTCTTTGGTGTAGCAGTTGGGTTAGGTCTCAGGTATAACAGTTATGTCTGAGGTGTAGCAGTTAAAACTGAGGTGTATCTGTAAGGTCTGATGTGTAGCAGTTATGTCTGGGGTGTAGCAGTTAGGTCTGATGTGTAGCTGTTATGTCTGGGGTGTAGTAGTTATGTCTGGGGTGTAGCAGTTATCTCTGAGGTGTAGCAGTTATGTCTGGGGTATGGTGTAGCAGTTATGTCTGATGTGTAGCAGTTATGTCTGGGGTGTAGTAGTTATGTCTGGGATGTAGCAGTTATGTCTGGGATGTAGCAGTTATGTCTGGGGTGTAGCAGTTATGTCTGGGGTGTAGCAGATATGTCTGGGGTGTAGCAGTTATGTCTGGGGTGTAGCAGTTATGTCTGGGGTGTAGTAGTTATGTCTGGGATGTAGCAGTTATGTCTGGGGTGTAGCAGTTATGTCTGGGGTGTAGCAGTTATGTCTGATGTGTAGCAGTTATGTCTGGGGTGTAGCAGTTATGTCTGGGATGTAGCAGTTATGTCTGGGGTGTAGCAATTATGTCTGAGGTGTAGCAATAAGGTCTAAAGTGTAGCGGCTAGTTTTAAAGTCCAGCAGTAAGGTTTAAAATGTAGCGGTAATGTATAAAGTGTATATGTAAGGTCTAAAGTGTAGCGGTAAGTTTTAAAGTGTAGCGGTAAAGTCTAAAGTGTATATGTAAGGTCTAAAGTGTAGTGGTAAGGTCTAAAGTGTAGTGGTAAGGTCTAAAGTGTAGCGGTAAGGTCTAAAGTGTAGCAATTAGGTCTGAGGTAATGCAGGTAGGTCCGAAGTGAAGCGAATAGAAGCTCCTTCTCTCATGAAGATATTTTGAATCTCTTGACTTTGAAGCTTTACCTTTACTTTTCTTTTCATATTGAAGTTTTAATGAAAGTAATATATATAATTTAATTTTGTATGTATACCTTTACGTGCTTTACGGTCCTGTACAACCATGAACAATTTCCGTATGGTGCAATAACGTATTATCCTATCTTACCTTAACATTATCGAGTTTCTCTGATATCTCTATTGTTCAGTTAGAACGTTGTGTCCCTCTCTGTCAGAGCTGATCCTGACGAACAGAATCGACACTGGTCCCATGAATGGTAATAATATAAAGACACCTACTTACAAATTATGTAAGTTTGTAGTAGGGACTAGATATGTGAAAGGTCAACAACCTTTGCTGGGTTTTTTTTCCAAGAAAACTTCTGGTAGTCTGTACCTCCAGCTTTGTTTAGAAGTTTTATTTTCTTGATCTTTAGACTTTCCCAATTAGTTGCATGCTGCTAAAATGGGCCGTCAGATTAGGCAGTTATTCCTTTCTATGGATCTCTGTTGCCACAAACACACACACACACACACACACACACACACACACACACACACACACACACA
>NW_004798795.1:39159-41210 GCF_000002075.1 Aplysia californica | reverse complement strand
GGGGGGGTATGGGGGTTCGGGGAAATGAGGAGACTGAATTCGTTGCCCTCTGTGGCTCCTGGCTCAATGCTAGAGCCTGTCTCCGGTCACCGGAAATGGCCGATTGGAGCCTGGTTTTGCCTGGACCTCCCCGGAGGCTTACAGACAGGACGTCTGTGAGGCTGGCCATTGTCCACACAAAGCTAGTGCTCTGTGGTCTGTCTGTGGGCAGAATACAGTGAGACATTTTTGTACCTTTAAGTTTAGTTTTAATAGAGGTTTTACGGTGCTCGCAACAGCATAAGGTCATATAAGCGCCAGAAGATAAGAGGTGTTACAAGAGAGTAACAAACATAAAAAAGAAGAAGGGGAGATAAGGATGATAGATGTTCGATGGGAAAGAAGGAGCAAACCACACCAGAGCACCCTCCAACCACCCACTGTACTTTTAAAACCGTGGTAAATTTGAGCACCTCTTGAGATATAATATAATAATTATAAAGAAATTGCTTGCTTAATTTGTATTTAAAATTATAACAACTAGATTATACTTTAGAATCATTAATTTAAGGAGCTTGAGAGCATTTTTTTGTATCTTAAGAACTTAAATGACGTTCTTTCCGACCGCTGTTATGAGACCTTATATTACTGTTATATCAACAAAAATACTCTTTGATTATCTTTCTCATAAACTCAAAATTATTAGATTACAATTAAACGATTTTGAAAGAAAGACCTTTAAGACATTTTTTGTAATAATAACTGGCATGAATGGTCTGTCAGATTGGTCTGATCGAAGTGTCGAGGAGTGGGCGGGGCTGGACATGATAATGTTTTCAACAAAACAAACACATTGGAATCCCTGAGATACCCCAATCGATTTTTTAAAATCATGCTGCATCAAACATCTGCCTTTCTTAGTTTATAATTAAAATATGAATCAACCGTTTGCCTTTCTTCGTTTGTAAATAAAATCATATGAATCAAATACCTGTCTTTTTTAGTTTGTAAATAAAATAATATGAATCAAACGTTTGCCTTTCTTCGTTTGTAAATAAAATATAATTCAAATATTTGCCTTTCTTAGTTTGTAAATAAAATAATAATCAAAAGTTTGCCTTTCTTAGTTTATAAAAAGAATATAATTCAAACATCTGCCTTTCTTAGTTTGTAAATAAAATAATAGGAATCAAAAGTTTGCCCTTTTTAGTTTTTAAAAAAAATATGAATCAAACAGAACGAAAAAAACAAAAAACAAAACTGCGACCGGCGAAAAGGGATAAGAAGCAAATCGTCCACAGAATTAATTTGACCCCATCTCAGTTTTCGCTGAAGCAGTAGTACTTTTGACTTCTTTTTCTTCCGCGCCAGGACAAGTCAATTATTCCTTGAGTGACCACTGGCCTGCTCAGGTCGCGAGCCGGCGGGCTGAAATAAAAGAGAGTGCGTGCGAGGACTGGGCAATGAGTCGCTGTAGCAAAATCCGGATAATATGCTAGTGCATCTCTTTGGTAAAAAAAAATTATGAACCGCATCGGCAAATGGGTTAGAACCACTTTGACAAACGTGTTAGCATCACTTCAACAAAAAGGGTGCACCCACTTCGGCAAATGGGTTAGAACCACTTTGACAAACGGGTTAGCATCACTTCAACAAATGGGTGCACCCACTTCGGCAAACGGGTCAGGAAAAAAGAGTTAACGAGTCTGAATTCGGATAATTTCTTATTGAGGATTATCCGATTATCCGGATATTTCTCCGGATTTTGCCGGCCTCTAGTGCGTGCGAGGCGGCCACCCGTCTGTTCCGATCGAGAACCGACACTGATTAGAAAGCCACATTTCCACCTCCACCGACACTTTCGTTTCGGCTGACAGTTTGAGGGCGAAATCAGACAACCGAAACGTCTCCCTTCCTCCCTCTGTCTTTGTGGGACACTCTCAGAATTGTGGTCAGATATTTACGATATTTTTTAAATTTCGGGAGCAGTTCTGTACGGCCATCTCAAAGATCCATCGCTCTCTTTGTCTTTCTCTCTCTCTCTCTCTCTCTCTCTCTCTCTCTCTCTCTCT
>NW_004798795.1:37490-38692 GCF_000002075.1 Aplysia californica | reverse complement strand
CTCTCTCCTGGTGTTCCTGTGTCAGTGGTGTACTGGTTAGGTGCCTCACTGTCGCATACAGCAGACCCGTGCTGTTATATTATTATATAGTATCACCGTTTTTCTGCTGGGATATCCGCCCCCCCCCACCCCCTTAGCCCAGGCTGACAATGATAAACAGGGTTAGAAACCCGCCTCCTAAATGTCCTAAGTTGAGTCGATGGTGACATAAAACCACATGTTCCCCCCAATACATAAATTAAAAATGTGAACACTCCGTTAACTCGTGTGGATGAGGGTGGTTTGCGGGCGCCACTGGTAGGTCCTACTTATTTACTTTCCTTCTCTGTTATTTCAGTCTGTCTGTCTTACTTTTTCCCAGCACTGAATGACCAATATTGAGTCGATGTGCTTCTCTTTACTCAAACAAACACAACAAACAATAACTCGGGTGGTGTCAGCGCTGGGCTGTAGACAGGAGGGCTTGGGTTCGAATCTCCCTCCCAAGGAGAGTTCTCGAACCTCGGTTATTTTGTGGAGTTTTCAGAGCGATCATTGCAGTTGCCTCGGCCTTGTTGGAGACACGTCTTACATTCAGAAGTCCTGAATAACCCAACGGTGTGGACAATGGTGTTGATGCTCTGAAGACGAGCCGGACACACAAACCAGATGTCTATATCCGGTCCAAACAAATGGTGAAATGGTACGGGTTTAACGCCCCTATCTACACTATTAGATTATTTAAGAAAAGGGACCTCCCAGTTTAACGTCCGTCTCCGATAGGACCGAGCCAAGTGGGAAGTTCGTGTAAAGTGCCTTTCTCAAGGACGCAACGTCGGACCGAGCTGAGGCTCGAACCCCTGAACCCACAATCTCACGATTACGAGTCAGGTAGCCTAACCACTGGCCTTGTTGGAGACACATCTTAAATTCAGAAGTCCCGAATAACCCAAAATGTGGAAAATGATGTTGAGGGTCTGAAGACGAACCAGACACACCGACTAGATGTCTCTATCCGGTCAGCGCAGACCAAAGACAATATTTCGGCACACTGTAAACCATGATAATCAAATCGAAAACACAACTTTATGCGGGGTTGGTATCCTAGTGTTTAGACTACCGGACTTGTAATCATATGTGAGGGTTTGTGGTGAAATAAGGCGCACGTAAAAAAAATGAAATCAAGGAAATCGGTGGGGGTTTTGTTTCTTTTTTATTTTTTT
>NW_004798795.1:35258-36469 GCF_000002075.1 Aplysia californica | reverse complement strand
GTGTGTGTGTGTGTATGTATATATGTGTGTGTGTGTATGTATGTGAATGTCCGTATGTGTAAGTGTGTGTGTGCGCGTGTGTGTAAGTGTGCATGTGTATGTGTATGTGTGGGTATGTGTGTGTACAACATCTAACCTATATGATCCTTGTCTCTCACTCCAGCCACCACGAGACCCAGCATGCGAACATCCTCAACTCGATGTGGATGATTGCAATAACGTTCCTCTCCATTGGCTATGGAGACATAGTGCCTAATACTTACTGTGGCCGAGGCATCGCCATCTTTGTTGGACTTATGGTGAGTACGGACCCCCCTACATTGTTTTGTTTGGTTTTTGTTTGTACATGTGTTTTTTTATGTTAGTTTTTTTTTCGGTGTGTATCTTATGTTTCTTTTTAAAATAAATACCAGTAGATTTCGTAGGGCGAGGTTAATTATGGTGAGTTACATCAACCTATAAACCATTGGTATTAAAATCCATAACAATTTTGTCAAGATAATCATTTTCTGTCTCTTCTTAATTAAAAATAAAGCTTAACCTGCTCTTAGAGCCACCTATATAAGACAACCACATGAACAAATGGACTTATGCTGAATTGAAGAAGCGACGTTATTTCCATGACAGATTTATGGGTTGTTGTTTTTAGTTTTTTTGCTCTTATAAAACCAAATGTAAGTTGAATTGATAGTGAAAAGTTATGGTCTACATTTACTCATGTTTATTTATCTGCAAGATGAATCAATATAACTGGATCTGTCCATCCAGGAATTCCGCCATCATTTTAGGATCTGTGGCCTTTAAACAGGTTTCCATTTTGTCTTACTATAGAACTTCGTAGTTGGCGTAGCAGGTAGAACGTTGTTACGAAAGACATCTTTTTAGGAACATGGTGTGAATGAGAAATGAATAATAAGTCTTTTGTTAGCTAGTGGAACCTCCTCCCAGACAGGACCTACTTCATCACAGACTTTGAAGGTCATAGAGTGGGTGGCTGGCGGGTGATCTGGAGTGGTTTGATTCTTCTTTCCTATTAAACATGTATCATTCTTATCTCCCCATCTTCTTTTTTATGTTTGTTACTCTCTTGTAACACCTCTGATCATTCTGACGTTCATATGACCTTACGCAGTTGCAAGCGCCGTAAAACCTCGACTAAAACAAAACAAAAGGTCATAGAAAGCAAATCAAAACAAAAACAAACAACCCCC
>NW_004798795.1:34197-35158 GCF_000002075.1 Aplysia californica | reverse complement strand
ATACGTTTTCTCTATCTAAAAGAACACACAAAACTAGATCTATTCAGAAGGCAACCATGAGTTGTTCTTTTAAATGAAAACTGATATTATGTGTTGTATAATTCAGAATGTGAGACATCTTTTTGTTCTGGAAGCTGCTATTCCCATTGGCTGATTTTGAAACCTCGATCGCGAACGTCACTTTCTACCTTGACAAAATTGTGAGATGTCGTGGTGAATTCAAGCTCTCGTCAACATTAATAATTATATCAAAGAAATAGGGAAATAGGGATGTGTTATGACAAATTTGGCATTATTTTTCGAATTTGTGTTGTTTCGGAGAACACGTTGTATGTCCATTAAAAAACCTTCTTTTAAGTCGATTTTATGGAAAAAAAACGTTAATCAAAAGCACGAAAAAATGTAAATTTGCAGTTTCCAAAGACTCTTGAGCAATGAAAGTGACCAAACTTTGGCGGCCATTTTATCCCTTATTTTAAATGTACTTTTGAATCCAAGCGTCACCATCTCCTTCAATTGCAACTATCTCGACTTCTATTCAAGACAAATAGATTTTTGTTTTATCAAATTCAGGACAAAAAACCCCACAGATTTTAAGCTGGTTCCAATAACGCCATATAACCAAAAACTGACGAGCACCTGATTCCACCGCGTTGTGACACCAATAGCATTCGCTCAAACAAAACAAAATATAGCCATTCTACTTTCAAACATATTGATTCCCCAGTCGCAGGATCCGTGCTGAGTCCCAGAGGACAATGCGCCGTAATATATTGCTCGCAGGCTATTGTAGGAACTATGGGTATTTGCTTACATTAATCGCCGGGGCCGGGCTATTGTTGCGTCTCTCTTGTCCCCCGATTGTGATCTGGCGCCGGTAGCTGCTGTGACGTCATAGGTGGCTATCGCCACAAAGGCTATCGATCCCGATGCTATCAGTGTCGGGCGGGTGGGGAGCGGG
>NW_004798795.1:31755-33481 GCF_000002075.1 Aplysia californica | reverse complement strand
CTGGTGACTCCCCGGGATGTATCACCAGCTCCCTTCCGCTTCCTGCTTTGGTGGAGGAGAGGTGCCTTTGGACATCCGGACCAACTGTTAGCTTTGTTGGTAGCATGCGGGACTACAGTGCTGACGGCTTAAGTTCGAGTACTCAACAGGGCTTTCTGGACTTTGGTTGTTTTGGGAAGTTGCAGAAGCGTGATCAGTTTAGTTTTAGTAGAACTTTTACGGCGCACGCAACTGCATAAAGTCAGATGAGCGCCAGAAAATTAAAGATGTTACAAGAGAGTAACAAACATGAAAAAGAATAAAGGGAGAAGAAGCAAACCACACCTGACAACCCATCGGATATGGACATTCCGTTTAGAGGTCCAGCTTCTTAAATCATTGCTGAGTGGATAGGGATATCCTTTACCTAAAGTCAGGCGCTCGCAAAAACCGTAAAATGTGAAAGCACCTCACGAGGCTCTCTATCATACAGCGCCCCTACGATCCTCGTGGATTATGGGATCAGTAAGCATTAAAGTAAGCTTCTTAAAGAACCTTATAATGTTGAAAAAGTTGTTGAACCTGCTGTAATCCATGACTGAATTACGACCTATTTATCTTCCGGTAATTATCACAGCTTTTAAGGAACAAATCGAAGCTACGTCGTTCCTATTTTCCAACATTGCGCTAAGATCTGGACTTTAACAGAGAAATAAGAACACAAAATATCTGCGTTTGAGATGCAGTGCTACTGCATAATGGTTGAAATTGGCTGAAAAAGCAAAATAAACAAGCAATGAGAATTGGCACATTTTCCATCCACTCAAGACGAACTCTGCTTGACAAACTGAACAGAAGGAAAATAAAGTACCTTGGTCACCTAAAACGCATACTCCCCCCCCCCCCCTTTCAAAGGGTAGTGCTACTGTCTAAATTGTTTTTAAGAAATTCCCAATTGGAGGATATTGACGACGTGTTCTCTGCACAGTGGAATTGTAATGGGCTAGTTAATCAATGTCATGCTCATACTGTGCCGTAACAACATTGGGGGAAAATGCTGCTTTTTCTTTCCTTATCCTTACTGACGTTAATCTTCCTCTGCTTCTTTTGTAGGTTTGTCACTTTCTTGTGAACAGGCTTTAATCTGTTGAGGCTAGAGAGGTGAGCAGAGTAAGCCTAATTCCCCGTTTGGACTTCTCTATTGACATCCACCCCTTGGCGCTCATGTGACCTTATGCAGTTGCAAGCACCGTGAAACCTTACTAAAAAAGAAAAAAAACCCAATAACATAAAACGCCACCAGACCATTTTGAAGAAAACTCTTGAAGCCAAGATGTGGCACACAATCACTATGATCGGACAAAGAACCACGTAGACTGACATCGTCAGTATGACAGAGCAGGATATCACGAAAGCTAGCGATCGTGAGCAATGGCCGCACATTGCACGTGAACCTCTGAGCCAGAGATGACACCTCAAGGTGACCAGGT
Source organism: Aplysia californica (assembly GCF_000002075.1). Lineage (NCBI taxonomy): Eukaryota > Metazoa > Mollusca > Gastropoda > Aplysiida > Aplysiidae > Aplysia > Aplysia californica. The sequence goes on along the minus strand of NW_004798795.1, from coordinate 32,012 downwards.
ATACTCAGCTGATGGTAGACCCATCTTAAAGGACCTAAGCTGCCTGCTTGTCATAGAAGCACATGCGAGAGCGCAATGGAATAAGTTCAAATCAAATAATAGTGAAAATAATAATAAATAGCATTTGTATAGCGCATTTCCACAAAAGAAGTGCTTAATGCGCTGTACAATAATAAAAAGAACATTTTATGCAGCGCACAGCTCCTATAGTAATCCTCTTTCGCTCGGTCGCTCTCTCTCTCTCTCTCTCTCTCTCT
>NW_004798795.1:30257-31551 GCF_000002075.1 Aplysia californica | reverse complement strand
TCTCTCTCTCTGTTTCTCTCTCCAGTACATCCTTGAGTAAAGACAATCCTACAAAGCTTTATCCAAACACCCTTTCGCACATTGATGAATTCACACAGTCATAAATCCTTACAGAACGTTGAAAAGATAAATAACATTGAAGCTGAGCATGTACATTAAAAAAGGTCAAGGCGCATTATATTTTTTAAAATATCACATCTTAGAAATTAAAGGACGTTTGTGTACGTAAAATATAGTATTATGCTTAATAATATGCATTATGATATTGTATGTTATGCATACAAATTTCTATGAGAAAAATAGTCATGCAGTATGCATGGTAATGCTTATAGAAACAAACAAGATACAGTCACTAAAAAAAGAACAATTATAAAAACACTCGTACATTTTATCGGTCATATTTTTGTATTGCAATAAGGGCTTTTAAATGTTGGACACATTAAAAAAAAAAAAAGAAGCAGGAGAGGAGGAAGACAACTTGAACTAAGAGGTGACGTGAAAAGACCTGAACAATAAGTATTTTTTAAGACTAGGATAATATTTTCTTAAAGAGTTTCCCAAAAAAGAAACAACTGGCGGTCCATGATTGCGAATTAAAAAAATTTGTTTTTGCTTTTTCTTTGTTTTTGTTTTGTTTTGTTTTGTGTGTTTTTTTAACCTGAAGAAGACATTAAAAAAGATATATTCCTCCCAACAATTTCCAGTAATATTATTTTCACATAAACATCACCATTATCCTATCCCCTTTTTCAGACAGCCTGTTATTTTAACTTCCATATTTTCATCATATCTCTATAATCACAGTAATATAGACAGTGAATTGAGCTGGATATGGAATAGCTTTATGGTCATTCCCATACCAAATTTAGAACATTGGCGAAATGAAGAACTGCCTACCTGTGCTTAGAAATGTTCGCACATTCTTTCTTGATGACAATTACGAGATTCTTTTCTAAAATCCTCAAGTAGTTGCCAATTATCACGCATTTAAAACGGGATTTGAAATGTCAGGAGTGACATATCTTTCTATCTAGGTTAATATTGTTAAAAATCAATATGTCTCCATGAAGCGTCTGGTTTTCAAGTGCACTCAATGGGACATAAAATCCCAGTCTGAAAATATATACATACTTACATTTAATAATGTATTGAAATGGGAAAGTGTTAATGGTTTTAATAGTCGAAGTTTCTGGTGTTCAGATGGCTGAGAGAGAGAGAGAGAGAGAGAGAGAGAGAGAGAGAGAGAGAGAGAGAGAAGGAGAGAGAGAGAGAGAGAAGGAGAGAGAGAGAGAGA
>NW_004798795.1:26821-28390 GCF_000002075.1 Aplysia californica | reverse complement strand
ACACACACACACACATACATACATACACACTTACATACATACACAGACACATACATACACAGATGCACACAGACACACAAACACACACACACGCACACACACACACACACCTCTTACACACACACACCTCTGACACACATATGACACACGACAGAGTGTTGAACTGATTTACTGCAATACAACCCTTTCTCCACCCACCCACACACACACGTGCACCAACCTAATCATATGTTTTGTTCCGCGTGTCATACTTCTACGTCTCTTCTCCCAATTTCAATCCCAAATCCAAGAGCCACTTGCCCTTTCAGTTCTTGTTTCACAGTTCTTTCGGTCTTATGAAGTACTTTTCTTTGAAGTGGTTTCTAGTCTTAAAAGAAAATGTAGTCAATTAGGTAAAGTAGCCATCGGTTTAAGACTCAATTCCATAATTAACGAACTTTTTGTCCCCAATACAGTGCAAAACCTAGTGACTGAAAAATCTAAACACGAAATGTTATTAGCAAAGAGACACTTTACGCTGGTAATTAAGGGGTAAAAGCAATTAGTTTTTATTTGACGTCTTTTTTGCGAGAGCGTCTTTTTTAAACTGCTGCTGCTGTAAACACGCACATTTCATGACATAACGCCAACTATCTACAAAATGGTCACGTGATACATTTACTTACTGCGTGCCCCTGGGATGACAGCTGATTACTTCACATCCGGGTCACGCGACTATTTGTCGGGCTTTTCATTACGGTGTAAGAAATCGAATAGACGTTGCAGTGAATGCACATTTGTTGACTTTGACATTTGGAATCACTTTTTTTTTCTCTTTGGTAAACGTTTTATGGCGCTCTCAACTGCACAAGGTCATATGAGCGTGCGGGACACACCAAACATTTTAAGTTGGTAGGAAATCTTAAACTTTGCCCCGATGGCTGCCGAAACCAACTCTTATCGATTTTAGAACACCAAGGGATCTTTAAGGTGTGCCACTTTGTACACAGGACCTCCGAGATTTTTCACCCTTGTCCGAAAAGGCTAGGTGTAGATCATTCCTATCAGAAGATCAGGGGTGTGGCAGAAAGACAGCAGTAAGAAGAAGCCAAGGAGTAGAAGTAGAAAGGCTGGAGAAAGAGTCAGAAGCCCAGAGGAGGGGGCAAAGGAGGTGGGGGCAGAAAGTGGGGACGGAAGCAGACGACAAAATATTGCTAGAGAACAGAAAAAGAGGTAAAAGGAGACAATTTTAAAGAAATAAATGTTTCCGTCGCTACCCGGATTCGAACCCGGGGCCTTTGAATGAGAGGCGAACACCTTGACCTCTAGGTCACGATAGCCCCATGTTTTGAATACGCTCGGGTATTACTATGTTTTAATGAAAGTACAAGTGATATTGTTAGGACGATAAAGAGTTTTAAGTATTTTATGAGGAGAATTAGGAGGGACAAAATCTTTGCGGAATGTGCTTGATTTGCAGTGAGTGTGGTGAAATGCGTGTTTGGTGCATGATGTTCGGTGCCGCACACACACACACACACACACACACACACACACACACACACACACACACACACACACACACACATA
>NW_004798795.1:24593-25921 GCF_000002075.1 Aplysia californica | reverse complement strand
GGGTTGTGTGTTAAAATAAGGTGGCCGCGGCCGCGTTGGACAGGTGCCCGTTTTACACAGTTAAATTATATAGAAAAAACGCAAGGGGGGAAACGGAAAGTGGCCGTTTGTACAGGTGGCCGTCTTATAGAGGTGGCCGTCAGGGCAGGTTCCACTGTATATATATAAGTAAGTATATATATATATACACCATAATGTAGTACCCAGTCCCAGTTGGCCACTAAGTCTGAAGCAGCGGTCTCGCTCAATGACTAAAATCATAATGATGAAGACGTAAAAGAAGTACTTAAACTTGAAACAAGCCCCATCAAAATAATATATTATGTAAGTGGGTGTTCGGTCTGTGATCTGGCGTGGTTTGGTCCTTTTGTTCTATCAAACGTCTACCATAGAAGCGACTTTTTGTCTTGAGAGAGTCAAAAATAAATCTGATTAACAGAGAAATGGTGGTTTAAAGTGGGAGAAGAGGTGGTGGGTATACAATTATCATTGTATATTATACTGTATAACATTTGTTTCGAATTATCATTCAAATAACGAATAGTTTGCAACAGTACAGGTTATAATATAAAGCACATTTAGTTATAGTCTGAGTTTTATTGCACGTGAAATACTGCCGATTGTATTTCCTCCTTTGTTTGCTTTAAGTGTTGCTCCTCCTCTTCGGTAACTCCGCTAATCTTTAGCAGCTATATGACTTAGTATTTGAAGTGCAATATAAAACTCAGACTATACCTAAATGTGCATAATATTATAACTTGTAGTGTTGCAAACTATTCCTTTTTTAAATGATAAATTGAAACAAATATTATACAGTATAACATACAATAATAATTGTATACCCACCACCTCTTCTCCCACGTGAAACCACCATTTTTGTGTTAATCAGATTTATTTCTGACTCTCTCAAGACGAAAAGTTGCTTCTATGTATATTTAAAAAAGTGTTTGTTTTAGCTCGATATCTTTTCTTGAGTCCAAGAGCAGATCTTTCCGAATTCCAAAACTAGGGACATTTTTTTCTCTGGTAAGACAATTAACGTATATTTTACTTCTAAAAGTCGTTGACTGACATTTCCGAAAGGCCTGGGTGTCACCAGCAAAATACCAAAGCGCCAAAGGTCTACAACCTTTCGCTCCAATTTCCATTCTATTTTTAAGAGATCGATAACAGACTATCAGTTGACAAAGAACCAGCGGCCTGTCTTCTTTTGCATGCCCGCTTCACCTCAGAGGAGGCGACGTAAAGGGAATGATTGATTGGCTCGATCGTAGTTTGAAAAAGAAAGTATGTGTGTAACGGAAGTGACGTACGGACAAACTTGAACC
>NW_004798795.1:21255-23588 GCF_000002075.1 Aplysia californica | reverse complement strand
AGTACATGTTTATGAAATACACACACATTAGTGACGTCCCAGATGTGTTGCATTTTTTTTAAATTGCAAGAGAAGAAGAAAAGTACGTGGGGGGAAAAGATTGGGAGCTCACTCGCGGGATTTCAATTACTGTGTGGAGGTACTGCTAACTCAAATCTAAAACATACACTATTTCCGTGGCATGATACGAGAAGCAGGTAGTACATTAACTCACACACATTAACAAATTGCTGGAAATAATTACTGGCATTCGGTTGCACGCATTCACTGGACAAGTTCCACAATTTACTAATTCCAAGAGCAGACATAAACTGAAACTTCCTCCAATCTTACCCCATACTAAAGCTTTGATTAGATTCTTTCGTGTGTTCCGCAGCACAAAACAAAGAGTGTACACATTATACATGTATGTGTGCGTGTGTGTGTGTGTGTGTGTGTGTGTGTGTGTGTGTGTGTGTGTGTGTGTGTAAATCACTCGTATGTCAGTTTCAGGTAGACAAAGCCTGGTGAAGCAAACTGCAAGCAATTAGTTGGAATAACTTCACTTTATCGGTCTTTTTTTGTCTCTCCTGCTCTTTGCACATTTGACGTATCAGACCGATTTATTGCTTTTTTGATTCGGACAAAATTTAATGTCCAATCCTTCGAGATTCTAAGCTAGAAAAGTTTCCAGGTAATGCACAATGTCGTAACTTTCCAATTTTATGTACATTGCGGCAGTGTCGAGCATCTATCCGGGTTTGAGAAGACGTGCCACCAGAACGACGAATTCATACTTAAATCTCTATTTTACGAATACTTTCTGCAAGTACTTTCTTCCGACACTTTCAAACTTACATAAATTCACATTCAAACTCGAAAACGAATAAAGAAGATCATAATAATAGTACTATTTATAAGAACGTCCTACTACTAGCCCAATATCCTCGCTAAAAGATATCTCGAAAGTGAGAGACGGAGACAAGAACTTATTCATTTATCTTTGGGAAATGGACTTTTATAATCTAGATTCTTTCGTAAAATAGTCTATAATGATGTATTTTAAAGTTTAAATTAATGTTTCCTTAACTTGCACTAACCACTTTGATAAAACCAACAAATTTAACAGCAGAATTTTTAAAAATGTCCTAATCAAAACCCGACTTTTTTGGGGAAAGGGGGGGCACGTGTGGATAGCAGTGAGAAGCGAGTACTAAGATTCATTTATATGATTTAAAAATACATTTCTATACCACATGCAACCGATACCAGGAATTAAAAAAGCAATTAACAAAAATATTTTCAAAATGTTGAGCTTAAAATATCTTAACAACGTACCGACAATGTCTTCCAAAGTTTTGTTGGTGTTGTTGTTATTATTGTTGTTGTTGTTGTTGTTGTTGTGGTATTTTTTCTAGATTTATTTTTTAATGAATCTTCTCGAACATTTAACAATGTGTTTGGCCTCATGTATCATTTTGGCAGTTGTTTGGTCTCACGAGTTGTCCCTTCTGACCCCTGCTTGGTGTCATGTGTCCCCTTTAACGACTGACTGGTCTCACTTGTCCTTTTTAACCGTTTTTGTTCTCTCATGTTTCCCTTCTGACCCTTGCTTGGTCTCATGTGTCCCCTTTAACCACTGACTGGTCTCGCTAATTGTCTCCTTCAACAGTTGTTTGTTCTCTCATTTGTCCTGTTTGACCGTTGTCTGTGGCACCATTTATCCGTTGTTTGCCTCTTGTGTAAGTTGTCTACCTTTCTTTAACCTCATTGGTGCCATTTTACCGTTGTTTAACCCCATTTGTTCCCATTAGACCTTTGTTTGACCTCATGTGTCCCATTAGACCTTTGTTTGACCTCATGTGTCCCATTTCACCTTTGTTTGACCTCATGTGTCCCATTTCACCTTTGTTTAACCTCATTTGCCCTTTGGCTGTTGCTTCGCCTCATGTGTACCCTTTCATCGTTGTTTAATCCCATTTGTCCCATTAGACCTTTGTTTAACCCCATTTGTCCCATTAGACCTTTGTTAGGCCTCATTTTTTGTGTCCCCTTTTCATAGTTGTTTGACCTCATGTGACCCCTTTTGACCGTTACTTCGCCTCATGTGTCAATATTTAACTTTTATTTAACCCCCTTTGTCCCCTTTGACCGTTGTCCAATTTAACCTTTGACCTTTGTCCTCAGGGTGCGGGTTGCACAGCACTGGTGGTGGCGGTGATAGCCCGGAAGTTGGAGCTGAGTCGTGCAGAGAAGCACGTGCATTACTTCATGATGGATACACAGCTCACCAAGAGGGTACGTTCCTGTATCTATGTCCCTGCCTGTCTGTGTGTCTGTGTGTCTGTCTGTCT
>NW_004798795.1:17526-20311 GCF_000002075.1 Aplysia californica | reverse complement strand
ACACACACACACACACACACACAAACACACACACACATACACACATACGCACACACACACACACACCATAAACGTCCTAGCATAGCTGTGTTTCTGACACTGGAGAGATGAGGACAGGGACAGTATGACGTAGGGAATGACGTGACAAACGCAGCTGAGAGGGTTGTTGGGTTTTTAAAAAATTGTTGTACTGATTGTGTTTGCTTGTTGTTTTGTTTGTGAGTTTTTTTGTTTGTTTTTTGTTGTTGTTGAGTTGTTTGTTGTTGTTTTTTGGCGAGGGGGGGGGTGTGGGGTTGACTTTCCAATTTCCAGTCAGTGTATCAATGATTGAACTGTGCGGATGTAGTGTGAACTTATGCTTGCCACTTTTATATATGTCAGATTAGTATAGCTTTGCTTCTACCGGTCTATTTGGCGGTCTACTGCGATGTATCTGTTCTGATTTCTTAACAGTTTTCTTCCGGGATTGTCTGAAACTGTTCCTTTTTGGGAGGTTTACTGAATTGAATCATTAAATCGACTTTGACCTTCCAAAATCATACACATTTGTTTTGTTTTGTTGTTTTGATTTTTGTTTGTCTTTTTTTTGCTTTTGGTTGTTGTTGTTTTGTTTTTTGGGTTTTTTTTGGGGGGGCAGTGGGCGGGTGGGGGGGGGGTGATTAAATCGTGAATCGAATTAGTCTTACTGCAGCAAACTGTAAGCTTTTACCCTTGCCATGAAGGAAAAATGTGGCTTGCCCCCACTCTGTTCAATGAATCTGATTGTCTGTGTGCGAGGTATTTCAGCGATGATAACTGGCTGAATAAAGTAGGGCGGGGTTGATAGTAAAATAGGGCAATGGTTGGGGTGTGGGTACGGTTGGGTGTGTGTGTGGGGGGGGGGGGGTAGGGAAAGATTCATTATAAAGGAGGAAAATGTGTGAGTGTGCGTGTGTGGGTTGGGGCGGGGGGCTGTTGTAAAGAAAATATATCACATTACAAGTATCCCCCCACAATATGAAGGAACAAGCGTCTTCAAAAATGGAGAGTGGGCTAAGAGGAAATGGAATTTTTTTAAGCATATAGAAATGGAATGGAGGCGAACAAAAATGGAATGAGATATTCAAAAAGCCAACGTTCCAGAACGAGGTTCTTGTGACTAGCAAAATAGGACAGAAATAGCTTGGGACACCCTAATGCCACTATCAATAGAGGATCTGTCTTTCTTTGAAGGAAAGGTTGAACCAATTCCAGGAAAAGAAATACAATCAAATCATAGAAGGTTTTGTTTCTTAGAAATTGTTTTTTTTTCTCTCTCAACAGTTAAGTTTTCGCGCTAGCTTTCATTCAGTCATTACCACAAATAGTTCTTCCAAAATATATTTTTGTTTTTATCATCTACTTCTGTAGATTTATTTATTCTTCTTTTTAGCTAGACGACGCTGGTAGTTGAGTACATAGGACACTATCATTGACATTGGAAGGGATAGAATCCTATTTCCTCTGCTTGTTCAAGCTGATCTAAAAGGAAAGATGCAGTTTTGCTGCCTGATAGGCATGCGATCGCTATCTTTCACTGTCGTATCATGAAGTTTTTCCAAGAACTATTTTTACGCTAGGTGAACTGAAAATTAAGACGAAGAACGTGTCTCAAGAATACCGAGTCGTTTATTTAACTTCCCAGAACCAGTCCTAAGTTCTAAAACAATAATCTAGGAGAATTAAAGTAATTCAATCTTTACCTCCCGTCATCCAATCATAAATTCTCGAAACAAATTTAAGGGGACAAAAGTAGATCTAACTCAATATATCATTATCTACCTTACATGAAACATTTTAAGTTCTTGAAAAAATAATCTAGGTGAACTGAAGTAATTTATTATACCTTCCCAGACACATTCCTAGATCCTATGTTTTCGAAAAGCAACCTCCCCCCTCCCCATAATTCTTTTTAAACATCTGGTGAACTTAGGTAATTTAATTAAAAGAAAAGCGTTTCCTAATGCAATAAATCCCAATTTGAACGACTCGTGGATCGAACCCACAATTCTCCCGTTCCGACCCAGACTCTCCAGCATCTGTACAATGAGACAAAGACTCTAGCTCCCAAAATCGGAGAGTTACGTCGACCTCTGGGTGAAGATCGTTAACCAAATTACCAGTTTCCGGTGTCCATGTTTGGTTAGCCAGCACGGAGTGACCGCCACCCATTCAGGAGTCGGGGCACAGAGCTTCCTGGGCGGGAAGTGGAGGTCATGGCGGCCCCTGGTCTTTCAGGAAAGGCGGGATAACTTGAGAGAAAGTACTTTTTCGATACGCTCACAAACTGTAAGGGGGAGGGGGGGGGGAGGATATGGGGAATGAGGGGAGGAGGCTATTTATTACAGATAAATGTCCGGATTTTTAAAAAAAGTTGTTTTGTTTTCGCTTCCCAAAGGATGAGGAGGGAGAGATTATAAAAAAAAGGTGGGTTGGGGGGAGGGGGGAGGGTTAATATATAAATTTTTCTTCCAAAGAAAACAGCTATTCCATGTGGCTAGTTTATATGGTGATTTCTTTTCATTCTCAGACTGTAAGAAGAATAGGGGAAAAAGGGGGTTGGTGAGGGCTTTCAGAAATGTACAGATTTGAGAGAAAGTTTTTCTATACCCTCACAAACTATAAGGGGTTTAGGGGACAGGGGGGAAGGAGGAGATGTCGCAATTACATAGAAATGTCCGGATTGTAAAGAACGATTTTTTCTCTTTACAGACCGTAGGGGAGGGAGGGAGGGAGTGAGAGAAAGAGAGAGAGAGAGAGAGAGAGA
>NW_004798795.1:15088-16344 GCF_000002075.1 Aplysia californica | reverse complement strand
ACACACACACACACACACACACACACACACACACACGCCACACATACATAATACATTACTCGTTCAACATGAACACATAATATTTATTACCTTTGCTATCGATATTAATTTTTCTTCCTAGAAAACAGCTCTTCCGCGTGGCTAGTTTATCATAAATCATGGTGATTTCTTGTCATTCCCAGTTGAAAAACGCCGCGGCCAACGTCCTGAGGGAGACCTGGTTGATATACAGGTACACCAAGTTGGTGAAGAAAGTGAACGTGAGCAAAGTGCGGACGCATCAACGCAAGTTCCTGCAGGCTATTCACAGGTGGGTGAGAGAGTGGCCGACAGTCAGTTGTTGAACAGTTAACTTTAGTTTTAGTTAACGTTTTACGGCACTTGCAACACAATAATGTCATATAAGTGCCGAAGATTAGAGGTGTTATAAGAGGGTAAAAAACATAAAAAGGAGGGAGCGATAAAGACAATAGTAGTTTGATAGGAAAGGAGTAGCAAACCACACCAGAGCACCCACTAACCACCCATAGTCGACTGGCCCCATGGTGAATTCAGTCGCTAGTCAAAATGATAACGTCGATGAAATCGATATTATCCACCAGTTAGGCAATTCTTATCGTGTTTATTTTTAAATATATTTTTAGCTTTCGCAAAAGAAATTCAATGTTCATTGAAAATCACGTTCCTTGATAGATTCTGATTTTACTGAAAATGCTGATCACGGGCAAAGGAAATGTAAAATTTTGCAGTTTTCAGTGATCATTCAGTTTAGGAAGCCACAAAACTTTTGAGGCTATTTTCTAGCTAATCAATTGTAGCTTACCTCGACACCCCCACCCCACCCCCCGCACACCATATTTCCCGTGTATCGTTAATATTTCGACTTCTGTTCAAGACACTGGTGTATATTTTTCATACAAAGCAAAGCTAGACAACAGTCTTACAGATTCCACCAATAACCCTATGATATCATTATCGTGCTGAGGAATAAACAAGCGCATGATTTCCCCGCATCGAGTCATTATACACGCAGAGACGGGTTAGATCGCTCCTCGTCAGGGTTCATGTATCAGACACTTTCTCCATGCTTTGAATTATTTCTTTATTGTCGACACATTGTTCAAAGATACTGAGCCCAAAGCATTATGTTGGTTGATGAATGAGTATATTATGATGATCTGAAACAATCAACCCCAATCCTCTCTCTCGCTCACTCAATCTCTCTCTCTCTCTCTCTCTCTCTCTCTCTCTCTCTC
>NW_004798795.1:7512-10012 GCF_000002075.1 Aplysia californica | reverse complement strand
TGTACAGTTCCAACCATTATGATCACATTTTATGTATTGCTTGGGTGTCACTTGTGAAATTAGCATCTACGGAAATACAGTTGCTATTTATTCATACAGTTTCTATTTATTCATACAGTTTCTATTTATTCATACAGTTGCTATTTATTCAGTTTTTGTTTCTTTAGTTTTTGGTCATTTGGGGGGTATTATTTAGTACTGTACTTTGATAAGTTCTTTTTTAACTAACATTTTCACTTTGTTGATTATTGTCACTCACGTATATGTATAAACACGCACATTGTATAATATTATGTATATATATATGTGTATATTACAAACATACATAATTAAGATACATAAGTATGGTTATTTTACTTTTATCTTCCTGAGATTTATTCCTTTTTGATAAGAAATAATAGTACATATTAACGCAACCGTCCTTTGATTTAAAGGTTTTGTGAAGATATTTTTAAAAACTTTGAATCCCAGTGTTTACATAATGGCATCTAACAGATCAGTCCCTTTGATCCAATCTCTGGAAACTATATCTCTAAGCTAACTCGTCCTATCCCATCTTCAACTACACGATTTTTTTTTCTTTTGTTTTTTTTTTTTATTATTCATTTCACATCAGTTCTTTGTGTTTGTCCGTGCAATATCTAGCACTTATTTTCAGAAATTACAATAATTATTATCTAGAAATGATGTGACTAAAACCACAATTCTTGTTCAATGTGATTATTCTGTAGCTGAGTTTCCTTGCCTTTATTTATCTCGGGGACGTCAGGCGAAGGAAAGGTGTCGATTACCTTACATACAATGTTGTTTCTCAATCCCATGCCTTAACTATGAGAAGAGGAAAACTGATTTATTTGTAAAGAAATAGGGAAGTAAAGCAGAACCATTTATTGTTCCCTGTGTGGCACTGACTACCATGTCTTCAGTATCATCGTTGATTGTTTCTACGATAGATAAGCGATCTGAGGGTACCCTCAATGGTTTTAGTCTTGACCCAACAAGTATACAAGGGCATGCGTTGAATGAAACCCTCTCAAAAGGAAAGGCGCAGTATTGTTGTACAATATTTTGTAGTCCTCCAAAACGGAATCAATTTTTTTCCTTTTTTAAATGTTGAATCTTTAGGAAATGTGCGTGGCGAGGATCAAATAAGCAAAGAGTATAATAATGTTATCTTCATAAAACGTGAATACAAAAAATCAACAACAAAAAAAACCATATGAAAACCCAATCAAGTTTTGAAGGGGTGTTTACAAATTATATAAGAGATTGATGATGATAATACAGACAGCATCTTCAGCACTCACTCCCGTACAAAACAACTCTAAGCGCCTTACAATCCGCCACCGAACCCTGGTAGAAGAAAAGAATATAGCCAAAGATAAAATAAAATTCTACCCTAATGTTTGTACGATTAAAAAGAATACTTCTAATTTCTAGTTGGGAATTTTCATGACTTTGATCTATGCTGTGCGGACAATTCACCACAACAAAAAGCGACGGGTAGCATTAACAAAACGGCTTAGGGTAACATTGAATTGCAAAACCGTTGGAATATTTCAAAACTGTTATACGCATTGAATTCCTCTTTTTCGAAATCACATTCCGCATGCAAACGTTTCACTTAATTACTTTTTAATTAGTATCATTAAACAAATAAATGAAGTTTTGTTTGTTTCGTATTTTCCGACTAGTTTTGTTTTGGGGCTGTACGTGTTTGTTGTCTGTTGTTGTTCCTTATTTTTTTATTTTTTTATTTTTGAATGTTTATTTATCTGTAAGGGGGAGTGGAGAGTGTGTGCACGTGTAGAAATCCCAACACTGTGTACATATCTCTCTGCGTGTTCTGGGTTTCCATAGTCCCCGCTACTGTTTCAGAAACATACATGCCTGCCCCCAACGTTTGCATAATTGGCAGCAATTATTCAGAACTCAAAGCGCGCTCGGAAACTTGGCAAATACTGTATATGGTAATCACGTATTTGGAACAACGGGCGGCCGTGGAGAGCGGGGGGGTAGGTTGGGGGGGGAGGGGGGTGTGACATCAGCACAGAATGCTAACCGTTTGCTTTAAGGCAGTTTAGGGTTCTAGAATCGGATGAATATTCGGAATTTCACAGAGGACAACAACATGCGAAGTTAAGATTATATCAGGAGAAAATGTTCGGCGAATGACGAGCTATTCTCGATCTGTGGTGTTTAAATAACACGGACAGAAGGTAATAGGGTTGTGTTGGAACGTGCAGCCTTGACTGAGTTGTGAACAACCTATTTAAATTGTCGGTTGTTACAAGCACCAACGTATTTACGGACGCTGTATCTGTTTAACTTCGTCGTCTCAGCTTTCTCCGGTCCACTGCGAACACACACTCATAAACATAAAAAGACACACATACACACACATATACACACTCACACACACTCTCACAGACAATAAATGCATAACATCTATAAGCTTCTTAATCTCTTTCACTGTATATTAGTTCGAGCCCCCCCCCCC
>NW_004798795.1:3758-5529 GCF_000002075.1 Aplysia californica | reverse complement strand
GAAGTGGGGGGTGAGGGGGAGGTTGTGAGGGTACAGCTATTTGATACCATAGAATATATGTGCTACGACGTGGTTGAATCAGGTGTTCGTCAATTTTTGAGCATATGGAACTATTGCTATCATCTTAAAGCTTGTTCATTTGTCTTGCTCAGGATGAAAAAATCATCCATCTATCTTCAATAGAGGTTGCGATGTTTCAGATTGAAGGAAGTGAGGCCACTTGGTCTCAGAAGTAAGATTAAAGAGAAAATGACGGCCAACGTTTGGTGACCTGCAAAGCTTGAGAGTCCTTGGAAACTGTAAATTTGCATTTTTTTTTGTGCCTTTAACCAATGTTTTTCGGTAAAATCCACACAGAAAAGTGTCTTTAATGGACATAAAACGCGTGGAGCCAAAATGTAAAAAAAAATTGAGAAAAAATGACGAACGGGAAGAAACCTGCCATTTTCTTTGCTTTCATTATTTTGACGAGCGCCTGATTTCACTACGATGCATCACAATCATCTGAGACACACGCGTGGTTGTTTTACAGAAACACGAACACCCATGAACTAACGTAATTTCCCGACTGGAGGAAGGGAGGCACGCCAAATAGGGCTGGGCAATGAGTCGCTTTAGCAAAATCCGGATACTATGTTAGTGCACCTCTTCGACAAATAATATGATATGAACCGCTTCGGAAAATGGGTCAGAACCACTTCAACAAACGAGTAGCATCATTTCAACAAATGTATGAACCCACTTCGGCAAACGGGTGAGGAAAAAAGAGAGTTAATAGTCTAAATTCGGATGTTTCATTGAGAATTATCCGGTTATCCTTGTAGATTATCCGGATTTTGCCCACCTGTACCGCCAAAGTCACCAGAAAGTCTTCACAGTTCACAGACGTCTCCAACAGCTCAGGTCAGACCTCTGGGCCGGCTTTTGTTTGCTTTTTTTTTCAATATGTGAGGCAGCGTGGTGAAATCAAGCGCTCGTAAATTGAAAGTCAAGAAACTGGGTTTTTTCCTCAGGTTTGGGAATTTTTATCGACATTTTGTGGGGTTTGTTTTGGCTCTACACCTTTCATGCCCATCAAAGGACACATTTTGTTGTGTATAATTTACTGAAATACGTTGATTAACGGCATAAAAGATGTGAATTTTTAGTTTCCAAAGGCTCTCAAGCTAAGAAAATAACTCAACTTTGGCGGCCATTTTCTCGCTAATTTTTACCTCTGAAACCAGGCGACCCACACCTCCTTCAATCGCCAAAATCTTGAGTTGTATCTAAGATAAATGGATTCGTTTTGTCACCTAGAGAAAAGCAAATGGACAGGTTGTAAGATGGTACCTATAACTCCATAATATTATATCCCAAACTTGACGAGCGCGTGATTCCACCGCGTCATGACACATATTATTGATTTCGACATCTTTCATCTTTCATTTTGTGGAGGGCATAGGGCACTGCGCCCTTGTTTTCGGGAGACACGAGTCAGTGATAATTTCCCCCGTTCTAAGCTGCTTTTAGTGCGCTGAGCTGACTGGCTAACTTCATCAATGGGCTACTCACCTCCTTTTTATGAGTTATTTTCGTTGCTGAAATTTCTCAGAACGCTGTCGGGTGTGGTGGTTTTTGTGCAGTTGTTCCCGTGTTGATTGAAAGAGATGTCGTTGGGGATGTTATATTTCTTTTTAAAAAAGCAAGAACAGACAGGTATTGAAATTCATTCGTATCAGCTGTAGTGGGGTTTCTGAACACACAGTGCTACACTTGAAACAAAGAGAGA
>NW_004798795.1:0-1528 GCF_000002075.1 Aplysia californica | reverse complement strand
ATCCTTGCACACCAAACCGCCACAACACAACCCACCCTGACTGTCTCTGTGTCCTGATCTCGCCAGTCGCCGGTACTACTGTAGCCTATCCGATACGATAACTGAATCAATCCCACAGTCCCACAGCCCCGTCACTGAGAGGCTATGGGTACCATGGTGGGGCTGCGAGAGTTAATGCTGACAGCAGAAGTTTTGCAGAATCCGGATGAATTTCCGAATAATCGTATATTTCTCAGTAAGACATTATCCGAATTCAGACTCTTAACTCTCTTTCCTGAACCGTTTGCCGAAGTGGGTGCACCCATTTGTTGAAGTGATGCTAACCCGTTTGTCAAAGTGGATCTAACCCATTTGCCGAATCGGTTCATAACCTATTATTTACCGAAGAGGTGCACTAACATATTATCGGGATTTTGCTAAAGCGACTCATTGCCCAGCCCTAGCTGACAGCAGATGGTTCTTGTTATCCCAAGCCAATATTTTGTTGGTCTACTGTAGCATAGGCAACTTGGTCTACTGTAGCATAGGTAACTTGGTCTACTGTAGCATAGGTAACTTGGTCTACTGTAACATAGGTAACTTGGTCTACTGTAGCATAGGTAACTTGGTCTACTGTAGCATAGGTAACTTGATCTACTGTAGCATAGGTAACTTGGTCTACTGTAGCATAGATAACTTGGTCTACTGTAGCATAGGTAACTTGGTCTACTGTAGCCTACTGTAGCATAGGTAACTTGGTCTACTGTAGCATAGGTAACGTTATTCAACATAAACGCTTAACCTGATAGCTTCATCTGGCATTAATCCTGACTCATTTTAGTAATAGTAATAGTATATGTTCAGAATGATTGAGTAATAAGGCTGATAAAATTTTTGCTTTCTCGCTCACCCCTGGATGTATTTTTGGCCGCAGAACACGGTTATATTACGGCTATTACAACCGTTGTAAATTAATCGTATTCAAGGTAAATATGAAGCCTAGTTGCATAATTATATCAAATTATGGTGAGATGTAAGACATGGCGGGGGTGGGGGGGATGACACAATCTCCTTTTCATGTGTCCTTCCTCCGCTATTATTTTATTTATTTTGCATACGATACACACTTAAGTAAGTCGAAATGCATGATCCCAGCAGGAAAGATGCAGTTCTATCGTAGATATGACGACTTTGCTGAGGTTTAGTAAATTTGTGCCTGACTCCAGCATGACTATCTATAGACGACCAAGCTATACCGTGAGCCAACTGAACTGGTGTGCTGTAAACCCGGAGTATCTGTCTACTGAACACACTACATAATTATTCACAGCTGACAAATCAATTCTATCTGTCACTGAATAATTTAAGCGCGGCTTCTTTCGGAAAGCGGTCGTGGATGAAGGCTGAAAGATAGCGTTAAACTCGATACCCTGCCGGGAAAGTTACCAGTACATTCAGTTCAGTTCTAACCTATGAATAATAAAAATTTGATGACATCGATCAGGATTTTGAGGACTTGTACTGTTAAGTGTGCTATAATAGGCCTACA
>NW_004798794.1:72138-73397 GCF_000002075.1 Aplysia californica | reverse complement strand
TCTATCTATCTATCTATCTATCTATCTATCTATCTATCTATCTATCTATCTATCTATCTATCTATCTATCTATCTAACCACCCCCCCTCCCGGCATGTGCCCAATAGTGTATAGCCTGATTGTGCCAGTGAAGTATCAAACTGTATAACTTAACTCTTTAAGGACGAAGTGGGCATGTTGTCGCTTTTAAGCACAAGGGGGCTATCCCGAAAAATGCTGGTTTGAGAAAATCGAATGTAAAGTTTTTGGACCCTTGTTCTGTTTCTTTAAAAGACAAGGACAGTTTTCTGTATAAACAAACAAATATACACACCAATGAAACCAAGCTTCTCCTCTAGGTAGGGGAATGCCCACTTTTGGTGTAGGTCAAGATTTCTGGAAAACCCCCGAAATCTGGGTTAGCCCGTTTGTCCTTAAAAGCGACCATGTATGTCCGACCAGCAGTAGACCAAAGGTAATGTTGCGTCATATTAACAACCATTGCACACAGAACAAAAACATGAATTAGAATAATTTGTGGTAAGCATGATCTAGGCTGCCTTTTTACGTTTCGGATAATTGACAAAACAGAGTTGGGTGTTTGGTGGGTACTTGATCTGGTGTGGTTTGCTTCTTCTTTCCTATCAAACATCTATCGTCCTTATCTCGCTTCCTTCTTTTTTATATATAAATGTTGCTATACTCGCCAGCATATACAGCCACAAAGCATAATATTCGGGTTAAAGATTCCGTCAGTGCATCTAATCTTCGGCACTTATATAACCTTATAGTATTGCAAGTGCCGTAAAATTCTTACTTAGAAACTAACAAAACAGAATTGAAAAATATGTATAAATAAAGGCGATTTCCCCCGAAACGTTGCGTTTTCAAGCAATGTGGAATGAACGGAATATGCGCCATGAATGAGTTAAGGTCGGCACTCCACAACTCCACCACCCAACCAATCAGGAAACTACTCTACACAAACATTTACCCCGGGACTAAAATGGGGGCGTGGAGGTCGGGACTGGTAAACCGGATGCCGCGTCATCAACGCCATGTTGTTATTCCGCCCCACGCGCTTGCTTCTCGGGGATCTCCGTTCTGATGCCCTCACCCACGACCTCTGTGACCTCTGTGACTCCCCTGTGGTGACCTGCTCATGTGACTCTTGCTGTGACCTGTGGCCCCATCTGTTAGTGCACAGTGACGTCACCCCAACCACACTAACACTGAATGTGTGTACACACTAGTTCATGCGGGTGGTTTGGAAAGGGGGG
>NW_004798794.1:70228-71734 GCF_000002075.1 Aplysia californica | reverse complement strand
GAACAAACGAAACAAACCAACAGCAGTTCACTTGCGATTGTGGTGTAGCGGTAAGGCACTTCCTTGTCGTACGGAGGAGACCCAAGTTCGATTCCCGATTGGGGACATTTTTTAAATTGAATATCTCTGTCTATTTTGCTAGGAGATTATCTCCCTCTCAGCCCGAGTTGGCCTTGATAGGCTGAGCCGGAAGCCCGCCTCTTTAATGATATTAATTGTGCTTATGGGATCGTAAAACAGGTTACCTACATTAAAAAACCCCGAACTAAACAAAAACAAAACAACCCCCCCTCCCCAACCCCCTCCCCAGTTTTGATTTAAGTTCTAATTTTCTGACTAGCTGTTTACCCCAACCGACTTTTACAGTGCTCCTAGATCGCGCACTTCTATTGTCTTTACATCTCCTCTTTCTCCTAGATCGCGCACTTCTATTATCCTTACATCTCCTCATTCTCCTAGACCGTGCACTTCTATTGTCCTTACCTATCCTCTTTCTCCTAGACCGTGCACTTCTATCCTCCTTAACCCCCCTCCCCCTCTTTTTTTCTCTGTATGTTACTCTGCCGCACGTGCGTGTGTTTATGCTCCCATATTGCATATCTCCCAACAGCCTTGAATATAGCAACTCATTTTTTTACGTTTTTTTTCCTCCCCCCCCCCCCTTTTTATTAGTGGAAACACTTTTTAGCAAAGCAGATGACAATAGATAAGATTCTGCTATTTAACTTTTCCAATTGTGTTTGATTTTGTAAACTCGCAACCTGGTCATTTTGGGAGGTAACTTTCAGGTTATATCATCGCCTCTTAAAGTCGTTGACCGTACAAGATTTGTTGGAAGGTCAAGTCCAATTCTTTAGCAAGTGCCAATTTTGAAACAGACAAGGACAATTACGGTTCGCCTCACATTTCTCGGCTCGGATGCTCATAAAATAAACCCTCTATTGTCCTAGTCTTTCCCTCTCATCAATCTGTGTTTAAGTTCTTTTGTAAATTATGCTTCAGTTAACCTTTGTCTTCTATTTTTTCCAGTGAGCGTAAGATGTTGAAGACCTTTGTGTTACTATTTGAAATTCATTATCCAACTAAAACAACGCTGACAACAAGTTATGCAGGAGGTTAAAGGGTGCCACTGTTAGCTCCTACTTATTTTCTTCCCCTATGTTGTTTCCAGCTTTTTCTTTTGCTTCTTCCTGAGATATGACCATACTATGTCTATATGGTTCTCTTTACTCAAATTCCAACATACAAAGAAAAAGAGAAAAACTAATGAATTAAGAATAATATAATACACAAATTATTTTCTGTTTAACAGACGAGCTGAGAACCGGAAGCCTCTGCATACGTCACAAGATGGCGGAGATCAGCAGACGTGTTGTGGCATTATGGCGTATCTTGCGTCAGCTGGACGAGGAAGAGAAGGCTTGGCAGAAAAGAAAAGACGGAGAAGAGGTAAAGAAACAGAATTGCATTTTTCTGAAAGAAAGAGATACACGGAGAGAAACTGCG
>NW_004798794.1:67961-69998 GCF_000002075.1 Aplysia californica | reverse complement strand
TGTGTGTGTGAGTGAGCATGAACGTTCGTGTTTGGTCTTGCGTTTGTGATTGTGTGTTGTAAGTGTATTTGTGTGTATTGTCTATGTGTGTATGTGTGTGTTATGTGTGTGTCTGTGTGCCTATTCTCCTGTCTTGTGCACCTGCTACTGACCGTATTGCAGAGACTGGTTCATATGCACATCGCATTTCTAAACAACGCCATGGTATTGTTTTGTTCTTGTTTCCGGGATTCATATGACGGCAATCACTCCACAAGACTGTGAAAATCACCCAAGCAAAGATGTTTTATTATGTAATACTAGAGCTCGCAGCAAGGACGTCACACGTGTCAGACATGGGGGCCTTCTTACCCTCATCGGCATGGCCGGGTGCCCCCATTTACATGAACAATATGAGCTTCCATCCCGCTCCCCATGAGCTCTAGTATATTAAACACCACCTTGCCCTTATATTTCAGTGCAAGCTTGTAGATTTCCTCCTAATACCGACATGACGCCTCCACGTGAGTCTCGAAAGGAACTCACCCGTCTGTTGAACTGCGCATGTCTTTCCCTTGAGGTTCAATGTCCCAGAGTGGGGACATCGCTGCCACGAACTCTAGTACTAAATATAACCTCTTTGGATCCGATATATTTGGTCGCTTTTAAGCACAACGGGGCTATCCCGAAAAATGCTGTTTTGAGAAAATGGAAGGTAAAGTTTTTACCCATTGTTAATTTTTTTTATAAAGACAAAAAGATTTTATCTATAACCAGACAAAATATATACACACCAATAAAACGAAACTTCTCCTATAGGTAGGGCAATGCCCACATTTGGTGTAGGTCAAGGTTTTTGGAAACCCTCGACATCTTAAGAGCGACCATTTTAGGTATGTTAACCTGAATACAGATACAGATAAAAAATGGTGCCCGCTATCCCTTTGCTATGAATGTTTTGCGCCCCTTTAACCACAATTTAGATAATTTAGGAGTGTGCTCCATAGATCTGTCTACAGATCCTCTGCACCCCAATCGACATCGTGGAAATAATTTTGGGAGGCAGGCTGCTTCGAACCATCTTGTCAGGGCCACCTCCTCGGGTTGACAGGGATACGTGTTAGCCAAAAAGACAGAGAAGCTCGATGAAGAACATGTAGCGTCCTTGAATGGGATTCAAACTGATGACCTTAACGTGTCGGTCCAAGATTTAGGTAGGGGAGAAAATCACAACGCAGATTTTTGTTTGCAACATTATTTTTATATATTATTCCCCTTATATAACAAATTGAGAACGGAGTGAAGGGCATGGTTTCACTCCGCTACAAATTCAACATTGAATAACAAAAAATATGCCGAAATATCACCGGGGATGGATGAGGACCGGGGGGGGGCTCTCTGTGATTCTTTATTGCTATATTAGTTAAATGAGTGTCTCGCTTATTCGCTGAGAGATTAACTCCCGGGAACTTTAATATGCCAGTTTTAATGATACAAAGTTTTACGCATGGAAGTGCAGCATCTTGAAGATCAGATGTTTTGAGGCTTGCAGGGGGGTAACTATTGTAATTCTTGAATCGAATTGGTACTACTGGATTATTGCCCTTGGGAAAGGTTTTCGGTTCGGGTGACGGAAAATCTAAATATAATAATATGCTCATACATCTTTGTAATATTCATGAACTAAAAGATATATTAATCAGTTAAATTAAAAGGGTGTGCGTGAAAAAGGGGGAGACAGATTGAGAGCTGCAGGAGAGGTAAAAAAAACAAAACCAAAACCAAAACCAAAAACAAAACAAAACAAAAACAAGGGGGAAAAGCAGAGTGGTGGAGGTCTACACAAAGAAAAAGAGATGGTAAGAGGGGAGAGATAATACAAAAAGATAAATCTTGTTGTAAACGGCTTTATTGAGATTTATTTGGGGGATGGGGGGTTGCAAGTTTTTTTTTCTCAAATATTCAAGATGTTGCATCTTGCAGAAGCCGTACATTGACTGGCGAACACAGTGGTCACCCCAGGCTACTGTACAGTCTGTATATGTGTGTGTGTGTGTG